>NW_011334204.1:0-3651 GCF_000735185.1 Notothenia coriiceps
CATTACATTTTAGCACAGCAGTTTAGCATCAGCTTTTCAGCATAAAGCATTCCCACTAGCAATTTCTTCAGGAATTGCATTCTCTAGTTGACTTTGATGCTCACACAGTACATGGCTGTGGATGAGAGGAGCAACTGCTGAATGTAAGACAGGAAGGTGGTGACTGAGACAGTGGTGTTGGGAAAACCATGACCGTTCACATAAGAGACCCTGCAGCTAAAATAGACAGTCAGGGTATTAACATGGGGATCACTGGCCTGAATCTGATACTGGTCCGGACTGCACTCCAGAATCTCTTCCTCGCTCACCCGCTCGCTCTATCCCACAAACACAGACATGTCCACCCTGCTTGGACCTGGGGAAGTGCTAGTTATTGTGTGTGTGTGTGTGTGTGTGTGTGTGTGTGTGTGTGTGTGTGTGTGTGTGTGTGTGTGTGTGTGTGTGTGTGTGTGTGTGTGTGTGTGTGTGTGTGTGTGTGTGTGTGTGAGTGAGTGAGTGAGTGAGTGAGTGAGTGAGTGAGTGAGTGAGTGAGTGAGTGAGTGAGTGAGTGAGTGAGTGAGTGAGTGAGTGAGTGAGAGAGAGAGAGAGAGAGAGAAAAGGAGAGAGAGAAAAGGAGAAAGAGAGAGAGAGAGAGACTTGCTCTGGCACCAACACTTCCCACTTTGAGTCAGCTGTCAAAACAACACTCTTATAAATAGAGGGAGAATTAGTTTGCATGGCAGTGATTATATATCAACAAATACACAAATTCAACACACACATAGAGATCCTCTTTCTAATGCCGTTACACAATCAGTCAAGCAAATTAATGTGCATTGTTTATGAATAGTTGATAGGATATGCACGAATGTCAATGCACTTTCATGCACACACTGACACTTTTTGAGACTCTTCTTTTGGTAATTCATTTTTTCTGGCATCAGTGCTTTTATTTGATAGCCCACAGTCAGAAAATGTGAGGCAACAAGGATATCTGGCTGGGCTTATAGCAGCAGGGACGTCACTGTCACATGGCATGCATCTCAACCACAACTATTTTAAACTCTCCTTCCAGCAACTTCCAAACTATTCTAGTGGACTTGAGTTTGCTCTATTTCCTTATTTCTAACTGTAGACCTAATTCATTGTAATGCAATATTCCACTTTGGCCCTTTTTACTTCGACAATGACCTTTCTTTCAGACTCTGATACAGATTACCAGTTACCAGTTGTATGTGTTTTCAGCCTAGTGATTAAGACTGATTGTGTTTTTCATCATAGATCTACATGTGTTTTTATATATTTGGCCTTTATTAAAGCCCCTGAGCACTGACATAAAATTGCCTTTTAACCAGCTGTAAATCTCAACATTTTAGAAACCAAAATGGATATATTACATTACATGTTACTTATTAGACGCTTTTATCCAAAGCGACTTACATACTCAATACTGTGGGCAATCCCCACAGGAGCAATTTGGGGTGAATTATCTTGCCCGGGACACAACGACATGTTGACTACAGTGGGGTTTGAACCTGTGCTCCCCTGATCCAAACACCAACACACTAGTAGTCCACTGTGCCACAGCCTCCCTAACATATATACATTTTTTAATGTATTTGTGTTTCAGGGTGGTGCCCACTATTTTTGCAGTCAAACTGACTTAAAGGTTAAGTTTTCCCCAATTCCTTACAGTTAAAATAATTACGTTACATCTGAAAACATGTTGCAAATAACCTTCACTGATTTCATCACATTTTGATAAGATGTTGTGTGAGAAAATGTGCTTTCAAGCTCTTTAAATATAAAATATATAAACACTATTACCCATATTGAGATGATTACCATGGAAATCTAATCGACAAGTAACACAACTGTTAATATCTGACCTTCTGTCTGTTCCCACTAAAGATACTCCAGTTAGCTCAGAGGTAATAAAACAGGCTGGATCTGTTTCTCTGTCCTCCTGCTCCTGCGTGTGGGGCGTTTGGGGTAACCTGGACAGCTGCATGGTGGCAGGAGTAGACATCCTGAAACTCAAGTCAGCAGTGATGCTGACAAACCCAATGCCATTTTACTTTAAGATTAACCAGGAATGTTTTACTTTTCATTCCAGAAACCAGGCACCATTTATGTTCAATGTGAAGCTCAAAACCTTGGAAAAGTTTTGATCTTCACACTGCATGGAAACTACAAACTTGCCTTTAACACCCACATCGGTGTCTCTGGCTTTGTTTCATCCTTGTCACATTCACACATTAAGCATTCATGTCTATCATGGCTGTGAAGGCTGTGGGTTTATGCAATATATGAAAAGGACGTGAGATTAAACCAGAAGAGCCAATATTAAGTTGCACTGGTCTTCAGTGTAAGTCACATTTAATTTTTTATATGAGGCATCATGTCATGCATTTCAGAGACATATTGTGATTTCAAACACTCTCTTCCTCATCTATAATGGCCTGTGAAGTCCAGCAGATAATAGGTTGTAGGACCAAAACCTTTAAAATAATATTATGGTCACTCTGATTGGATTTTTATTTTATCACTTGAACTGTGATGGGAGTTTTCACATCACTTTACAAAGAAAGACACAGCAATTAACTCCAGTGTTATACCTGTAGACAAGGGTTGCGGACATACAGTCATAAGTACTTAATCTGAAGTTGCAATTATACTTCAATACAAGAAACCTATTTCTTGCCATTTACTGTGCATAACTGGCAAGTAGGAGGCAGGTAACATGACTCAGCAGAATGAGAAGCTATAAATAGAATATCGAAGTCTGGGTTAGTTTCCTCTTCATGATAGCTTATCAAAGGGCAGATAATGTTCTGTTTAAATACAAACTCACGTTTCGGTCTTACTCCCTGACAAATAGAAAGCATATTATCTGTTGAGTAAAATAACATCATGTTCAGTATTTGTTTTATTTTGTGATGTCCTTTTTTACATGTGTCATGATGAAAATGCTTTCATTTCCCTCGATCAAAATTCCCCTTGTTCAACAACAATTCTTCTAGATCAGTCTAAATGTTTTTCTGTACCCACATTTGTTGCCAATGCCAAACCATCTGCCACACTGACTCATCAGGCCTGCCCACGCTCTGTTGAGAATCCACCAGCTTCACAAGGTAGCTCCTTTGCTGTCTAATCACCATGCTCTGTACCTTCCCCATTATTTCACTGAGGCTCTGCAAACAAACACAGCCCTGAGTAAGTGGGTGCAAAGTGTTGCAGATAATAGACCAGTCATGGTCAGGACTGCAGCCTTGGGAGAACGTGTGCATACATGATGCAGATTATTATCAAAGCTCTTCCAAGTGTCATTATTTATGGAACAAGGTTGGGTTTTCCATTCTATTCTTATTCTGTTGCTGGTCTGGTATTGTCCATTCTGCCTGTTAGACAATTATGTCATGCCTCCAGTCAGTGCCTACGCATGCATGTGTGAAAATGCACACACACACACACACATACACACGCACACACACACACACGCACGCACGCACACACGCACGCACGCACGCACGCACACACACACACAAACACACACACACACACACTCCTTGTCTGTCCTGGCACCTATCAGCAGTTGATAATTGACACAAAGAGCGCCAACAGTGTTTGCAGGGATGGACAGAGACAGATCTAATGAACACACACACACAC
>NW_011334205.1:0-3085 GCF_000735185.1 Notothenia coriiceps
GCGCAGAGCCTGCAACCCCCCGGGTCATGAGGAACGAGTACTCTGTTAGTACTAACACACACTCTGTTAGTACTAATACACACTCTGTTAGTACACACAGCGCAGCGCCTGGACCCCCCGGGTCCTGAGGGAGGAGTGCTCTGTTAGTATTACACTCTGTTAGTACTTATACACACTCTGTTAGTACTAATACACAAATTACACCTACTGGTCCGGATGCTATTGTGGATGGGGGGACTGTACGTGGCCCCTCCGGCCCCCCCGGCCCCCCCGCTGACGGTGCTCAGGCTGAAGGTGTAGCGTCGCCCTGGAAACAGGCCCTGCAGGATGCGGCTCCTGGAGGCGGGGCTTCTATACGGGTCTGTGACGGACAGCCGGTCCCGAGGCAGCCACTGCAGCTCGAAGCTGTCGTAGTCGCAGTCAGGGGGGGCGTTCCAGGTGACCTCCAGAGAGGTGTTGGTGACCCCCCCGAACAGGAAGGAGGTGGGGGGGCTGGGAGCTGTGGGGACAAACGCACAATTAAAACATGTCTTACCATTTTTATTTTTTTATTTTGCACTTTAATGCTACAATATGATGTTAGATATCAATTCAGATCCCAAAATATATATATATATATTTATATATATACGTCAAATACGTGTGTAATGTAGATCAGCCAACATTTAGACCAATCACTATCCAGATATGTGTGTTCCCCCCTGCAGATCTGCTCTGCAGCGCCCCTTGCTGGCCAGAAACTCATAGAAATCTCCGGTGATAAAAACAGTTTCTGATGAGGTTCTGAGTCACAGGACTTCAGGTTTTACTAGATTTCATGTCTTAGTCCATCAGGACTTTACACAGCGTCATGTTTGCTCTGACTGAACCAACAGGGCTTTTATTGTGAAGGGTCAGAAGCAGGAAGTCATACAGTTTGGTTTGGACTACGGAGCGGTTTAATATTAAAGTCTATCGGATCACCCAATGACCTCGTCCCACAGAGAGCATTTCTGTGGTGTTGTGTTGGTGTTTGGGTGGTGTTTGGGTGGTGTTGTGTTGGTGTTGTGGTGGTGTCTGGGTTGTGTCTGGGTGGTGTTTGGGTTGTGTCTGGGTGGTGTCTGGCTGGTGTCTGGGTAGTGTTCCTCACCCGTCCTCCCCTGGCTGAAGGCTGTGTTGCTCCACCCTCCGCTCAGGCTCAGCAGCTCCACCCGATACAGGCGACCCGGCCTGAGGCCCGAGAAGAGGAACTCTGTGGCATTTGGGCTCAGAGGCTCCGCCCACCGGGCTCCGTGGGAGCCAATCAGAGACGCTAGGTAGCCGCTCACATCTCCAGCCCCTCGAGCCCAGCTCAGCCTCAGGGACTGGTTCCCCGTTTGGACCAGCAGAGAAACCACGGCTGCTGGGACTGAACACATGGGGGCACAACTCTCTCAATAAACAACATCAACAACAACAACAACAACAACAACAACAACAAACTAATACAGTTCTAATATTACGGCTGCTTAGACTGAACACATCGGTGCACACTGAGAACACCCCCGTGGCCTGTACTCTGAAGCCAGTCCAACAGACCCCTCACATACAACATATAAGAACATGACATTTATAAACATAGCAAAAATAAATACATGATATGCAAAAAGAGCAAGAGCAGCACACACAAGTATTTACAACCCAGTCTCACATCTAAACGTGTAATAACTACGTTGGTCCACAACTTGGGACGTAGTATTTCTACAAAAACTCCTCTGAAATTGTAGGATCCCTACGTTTTTTTTCACCATTCATTTTCAATGGCTGGCGTCTATGTCACGTGATCTTCAAATTTCTCTCCGCAGACAAAAAAAAAACATGGCCGACCTTCGTTTTATTCTCTGTGGAAAATGCCTATTTTAAGGTTAGTTTGGCCATTAAAATGCGTTTTGATGTAATTTGATGCAAGAAATATGTACATACACACATATTGATAGATGTCTTGTAATGCACTGTTGAAGAACCTGCAACCCAAGTTTTTCATTCATTGCATAACTACCTAGTTGTGTATATGATATGTCAATAAATCTTAGAAAATCTTGAAATCTTGAAAGGGATGTGCAAAATAGTCATTATATACAGTCTTTAATTAACTATTAGTAGAGAATAACGAGTAATGAATATACTTTATAGGGATCCTATTAATATCTAATAATAAATATAATGAAATTCAATAACATGCTTTAACCACTAGGTGTCCCTTTCTATCAGCTGTGCACCTTTATGGTGTAAATACAGCCTATCTACCAATTGGATCAAATATAAAAGTCAGCCGAATTAGTGTTGATCCTGCAAGGAGACGTATTGTGTGAAAAGAAATGTAAGATGTTGTTTAATTGCTGATATATTTATGATCCACGTCACGTTTTCGGTGTTGGCGGCAGTTCCTCATGTTTGTCTAGTAGTCTTCTCATCAGGGCTCTATAAATAGAGAACTACGGCAGATATGTAATATTTAATGCAGTCAAACCGTGTATTACAATGCTCGTTATGTGATGATTTTCAAAGAGAAAAGCAAGCACACTCGGAATAAAGTATTATTTTATTTTTTTAAAATGTTTTCGGTCTGTTTCCGGTATTTGTTAATGACGATGTGATGTGAGACTGGAATTGGACAGGGGAAAATAACGTATCTTTAGATGCGGATTTTGTTAAACTAATACGTTTGCGCTGTGGACCAACACTATTGACGGGGAAGGGGGTAGCAATAAAGATAACACCATTAAACAGTTACACAACATAACAGAAATAATATCGATAGCAGCGTCCCTAGCAACCACCTTGGTAACAATGAAAACGTTCTATGGACGCAATTTCCTGAAGTAATCTTCGTAATAACTATCAAACTAAAGATCATCTACATCCACTGACATAGACGCCAGCCATTGGAAATGAATGGTGGCAAAACACGTAGGGATCTTACAATTTCAGAGGCGTTTTTGTAGAAATACTACGTCCCAAGTTGTGGACCAACGTAGTTATTACACGTTTTTTTTGTGAGACTGGGTTGGTAATACAGGAGACCGTGATGAACGTACTGAACCAAGTATAAATAATACAGGTGAAG
>NW_011334206.1:0-6872 GCF_000735185.1 Notothenia coriiceps
CTTCATGTCTCTTCTACATCAACACGTGTCCCCTCTTCTTCATGTCTCTCCTACATCAACATGTGTCCCCTCTTCTTCATGTCTCTCCTACATCAACATGTGTCCCCTCTTCTTCATGTCTCTTCTACATCAACATGTGTCCCCTCTTCTTCATGTCTCTTCTACATCAACATGTGTCCCCTCTTCTCCATGTCTCTTCTACATCAACATGTGTCCCCTCTTCTTCATGTCTCTTCTACATCAACATGTGTCCCCTCTTCTCCATGTCTCTTCTACATCAACATGTGTCTCCTCTGTGGAAAGAGACTCTGAAAGTTTCAGGAACAAAGATTCTCTCTCTTTTTGTCCTGATCCATTTCTATAAAAACCTGTCTGAAAATGAGCTGATCAGATTTTGGCCACTTTGTGATGTCATAATGATGTTTTGTCTTGTGTAACCATTAACCAATCAGCAACCAAGGATGTAACCAAGCAACCAAGCAACCCCCCTTATCACCTGAATCTCCTCCTAGAGCACCATTGAGTTCTTTTTAACCAAATGTCTCTCAGAGGGGCGTGGGGAGGGGCTCCTTATTTTCATCTAAAGTAACAGACAGAGAATCAGCACTTTGGAAACAGGGCTGAAACAGAGGGGATTATGGGTAATGCTGCAATGATCTGTTTGGTGTTTCAGCCAATCAGAGACAGGTTCTGTATATATCTGAGACCTGTGATATATTGATGAAAGACAGGATAATAGGCGACCTTTAATTAAGCTATCTCACCCCTCCCATCAGCGCTCACTCCCCAGCTAAACACCTTCTTCGTCTCTGTTTCCACAAGCCAATCAGAGCGCATCGTCACATCTTTAAATCTGCTCTCTCCCCTCCTCACAGCTGTTGACTCGACGCCACCCTTTTGCACCTCCTTTTCCTCATATCCAGGGTCAAATCAAATCACTCCCTTCAAGACCGGTTCTCCGACAAAACCCTTCATCCCTCCTCCTCACATCATGCTCGGTTTCCCCTTCCCCAAATATATTTCAGCAGGATGGGGGCTAATAATAGCCAAACACTATTACATTAATCTCTGCAATAAATACAAATCAAAACATAGTCTCTCCTGATTTTACTACAGCTGAAGAAATGTGTAGCTAGAAAACTTGACTGGACATAGATCTGTTAAAGGGTGTGTTAGCTGGTCCTTGATCTGTGTGCTTTTGTTATCTGGATGTAGTAAATGGTAAAAGTGAGTGCTTCTTTGATGGACTTTGGTCTGTAGTGTCGTACGATTTGTCTTCGGTTAGTGATGTCATCAAAGACTAACCAATCCACTCTCACTATGCTGAGTCTTCCTTCCAAAACTGTAATACAATTGTTTTGAATGATAACAAATAAAATCAAACTTTCGTTCTAATTGCACAACTTTGACTCATGTTGACTTTTTTGTATTAAATCTATCACAGCAATGCTAAATGGAATATGAATAAGGATATGTTACGCATTATGTATTATCTTTACCTCAATATTTTTAGGATATGCTGTAAATTGTAAGTGTACAGTCTAGCCTTTAGGTGGCGCCATAGCTCACACGAGACCAGATGTGTGAGAATGAGACTGTTGTAAGGACACTTTTTTAGCTGTTTCATTCCAGTTCATTGTCCAATTATTGTAATAAATAAATACATTTAATATATAAATATTAAATAAAAAGGTGTACTAAAGTACATCTGTCTCCAGAGCTCAGAAAATATATTTTTAAAAGCTAAGAAGAGCGGAGACTAAACCCAGGAGTTTCACAGATCAGGAGAACAATTACATTTACTGTTTCATTTGTTTGAATTAAGGTGAGCTCTTGAAAACGTCAATTTTAAATTCCCAGGTCAAATGCTTTGCTAAACCCCATAAAGCTGTTCCTGTAAATATACGAGTTCCCTAACATATTAGGAAGGTTAGAATGATTGCATTTTGGTTTAATTAAGAGCTAACCTGATGCCAACATACATACTAAGACGGAAATTACTGCAGAAAGCACTTCTGCCGGTAAGAAACGGGTACCTCCACTGGTACCAAAGGGGACAATAGAATAGATAGAAAACAGAAAACAATATTGACCAACATAACATTTCATTTTCACTGATGGTTTTATTTTAATGTATTGTAATATGTTCACATGTTGCACCCTTTGGCACTGTTTCAGTCAAATTGACCTACAGAATACATAACTGAATATTAACATGTATATTCCCTATCCTTTATTTTCTTAAACCCATTTACTAACTCCCACCTCTTATGAATTTATTTTAGAAGTTACGGGAGAATTTACCGGGAAACAAAATCAACATCTGTCCCATTAATGTGAAACTGTGTTTTCCGAAGAGCCCTGAATGCAGCACGAGGTTTGACAGCTACAGAAACAAACATGGCGGATGCTAGCTAGCTCAACGGTCCAACATTAACGTCTTTTATTTGAAATTAACAGCTGTCAGGAAATAACGAAGGACGGTACCGATTCTCAGTGAGACACCGTGAACAACTGACCTCCATACTTCACCTTTACCGGGTTTTTATTCAGCAGTTGTCCGGTGTGTAGAGGCGGTTTGTTAGCTTCAGGAGAAACACAACAACAGAGCTGTCTTCCTCCTCTCTGCCCTCATGTTTAACAGGTAAGACACGGTTTTACTAAAATACTAATAACGATACACTTTATTTAATATACAGCACCTTTCAAACATAATTACAAAGTGCTTTAACATACACATACGAAGACAGCAAGGGAATTACACGGCAGCATCTAAACATGAAACATAGAAATAATAAAACAAAGAATACATGAAAAATATAATTAAAACAAGGTGTGTATAGGTCATTATACACCAACAAAAGATGCTGTCTGTGTATCTGCCTTCATTGTGTTTATTGTCAGACAGTCTACAGATGTTTATCCTTCACGGTCACCTTTCATATTTTACGTTTGTTTATTTTCTACTCAAAAATGATGTGTTTAAAAGTAATATCACATATAAAATCCTCCTCATTTAGGTCAGTACTGGAGTGGGTCATGTCTCTGTGTTTCAGGTTGTATTTCCGGCTGTGTGGCTCTCAGCTGGCACACAATGGACAATATGAGATTCAGAGATAAGACAAGATGGTGTTGTGATACAGAAAGGCTTTAGAGAGCTTAGTGAAAGTCTAGTTATCACATTAGCCCTGAGCAGAGATGGCAAAAGTACACACATCCTTTACTCAAGTAGAAGTACAGATACTCGTGTTTAAAAATACTCTGGTGAAAGTAGAAGTACTGACTAAACTTCTTTATTCAAGTCAAAGTAAAGAGGCTTTGAAATGTACTTCAGTAAAAAGTACCCATAACTAGCAGCTGTTTTAAAGAGTACCTGACCCCCCTTTATATTAATAGAACAATAATGTCATTGTTAGCTAATGAATTACTCTAAATAATAATGATCACGCCACCAAACACAGATTAAAACTAAAGTAACCAGCCTGTTTGGAAAATGTGAGAAGTAGAAAGTACAGGTATTTGTGTTCAACATGTAAGAAGTAGAAAGTACAGGTATTTGTGTTCAACATGTAAGAAGTAGAAAGTACAGGTATTTGTGTTCAACATGTAAGAAGTAGAAAGTACAGGTATTTGTGTTCAAAATGTAAGAAGTCAAAGTCAAAAGTCGTCAGAAAAATAAGTAGTGGAGGAAAGTACTGATAACATGTACTTAAGTACAGTAACAAAGTATTTGTACTCCACTACTTCCCACCTCTGGCCCGGAGTCACCACCGTAAAATCAAGTGTATTCTCTGGCCCCTAACATTTTAATCAAAGTGAATATTCCACTGAGCTTATATTCACATATTGTGGTAGGTAAATACGTATACATATAAACAGACCGGCTTTCACAGCATCTTTTGTTTGTCTATGAGGACACGTACAAAAATGATAGCTCCACCCATGGCTAATTCATTAGATAATCCTCATCACTGCCTACTCCCAATGATCACTTACATTCAAACTAGCTGCACCTTTACCAGCTTTGAGAACACTTTCATGATCAATCATTATAAAACATATCATATATATTATTCTGAAATGATTTCAGAATAATATATATGATATGTTTTATAATGATTGATCATGAAAGTGTTCTCAAAGCTGGTAAAGGTGCAGCTAGTTTGAATGTAAGTGATCATTNATCCCCAGCAGCTCCATGTGGAACATCAACAGACCAACATCAAGACACATGAGAAACAAACAACAAACATGTAACATCACAGCAGGATCAGTTCGAGCTGCTCAAAGCCTTCAGCGTGCATCTGATCTGTAGCTCTGTGTTCACTGAGAGGACTGGCTGGAGCACAGAGGATGCTTCAGGCTGTCTGGAGCACAGAGGATGGTTCAGGCTGTCTGGAGCACAGAGGATGGTTCAGGCTGTCTGGAGCACAGAGGATGCTTCAGGCTGGCTGGAGCACAGAGGATGCTCGCAGGGCCCTGTATCTCCCGTTAGATAATTGTCTAAGTGTCATGGTCATGTGAACACAGACATGCTCAACGTACCGATGTACTTGTAGGGTTTCCCCAGTTTCACCAGCTGTGTGAGGCAGCGCTCCACGATGCCCGCCGTCCATTTGTTCACCAAACTCTGGCTGTAGTCGTCATTTCCCACCACCCCCTCGATACACTGAGAGAGAAAAACACACACACACACACACACACACACACACACACACACACACACACACACACACACACACACACACACACACACACACACACACACACACACACACACACACAGTCATGAGGAAGTCACCGGGTGCTGGTTCAGCCCGAGGAAACAATGCAGCGTAGGAGCCTATTTATCACATACTGTTTAAACATAAGAATAGTTGATCGGGTTATCGTTACCTCTTTCACGATGCTATCCGCCTCGTCCGAGTGGAAAGAGCTCTGAAAACGACAGACAATGAAGGTTATCATTTCATATCAGATGCTTTTTAAGCATTCTCATTAAAAACCACTGAAAAATATCATTCAATCACCCTGTAGCCTGTTTTATAGTATGTCATAATGATCTAAGGACATCTTACATATGGGTAGAAAGCATTTTCTACAGTCATAATGAAACTATATTTCCCTGATTATACAAACATACTGTTTCTGAAGTAACACTTTCACTGCATGACTTTCAGTTAAACAAAGCAGTGTTTTATTATATATAATAATGAAGTTAAGGGATCACTGGCAAACATATTACAACAGCTAGCTATAATTTAAAACAGAATTAGTACAGTTAGGTACAATCTCACTTTCAGCACCCTGCTACCTAACATTATAACCAAGTCTTAGCTCATGCTGGATATTCTACACAGTGTTATTTAATGATTTTAAACCAAAATACTTCAAAAATCATCTTTAGGAGTGGCTAGCTAAGGCTGCTAGCTCGCTCCAAGCTAGCTAATATCCACAGAAATGTATAAAAATACGCAGATTATTGGCATACAACGGGACGAACCTCGCTGCCGCTGTGGTATTCCTCCATTGTTGTCATGTAGAGCGGGTTAAGTTGTGGCAGAGTAGTTTTTTTTAGTCAGAAAAAGAAGAATAAATGAGATTGAAGTGAATCACAGCTTCCTGCGGGCTGTCAACAAAGACCGGAATAAAAAGCCACGAAGAAGAACTGGCAGAGAGCGACACCTGGTGGTGGAAACACGGAACTGCTTTTAAACCTTAATTCACTACTCGAGGTTATTCGATTTAAACTTACCCAAAAAGGTAGAAAGACATATTAAAACATAACCTATGAAATGTTTTCTTTGATAGTACTTCATAAATATAGGTTTTAGACTTACATCTGGATGAACATGTGACCGTGAGCAACTGCTTCTTCTACGTTTATTTAATGGTCTTTTGTTGACATTCTGGTACTTGAGTAAAAGTAGAAGTACTCAGATCTTGTAGTAAAAGTAGAAGTACTCAGATCTTGTACTTGAGTAAAAGTAGAAGTACTCAGATCTTGTAGTAAAAGTAGAAGTACTCAGATCTTGTACTTGAGTAAAAGTAGAAGTACTCAGATCTTGTACTTGAGTAAAAGTAGAAGTACTCAGATCTTGTACTTGAGTAAAAGTAGAAGTACCAGAGTGTAGGAATACTCTGTTACAGTAAAAGTCCTGCATTCAAAATGTCCCTCAAGTAAAAGTAGAAAAGTATTCGCATCAAAATATAGTGAAAGTAGCGACAGTAAAAGTAGTCATTGTGCAGATTGGTCCATTTCAGAATAATATATATGATATGTTTTATAATGATTGATCATGAAAGTGTTCTCAAAGCTGGTAAAGGTGCAGCTAGTTTGAATGACTTTGTATACTGCAGGGTAGCTGGTGGATTTACTCCAGGTGGAACTAAAGTCTGATTTAACACTTGATTAGATTTCACATCATTCATCCACATCTGTGAAGTAACTAAAGGTATTAAATACATGCAGTGGAGGAAAAGTACACCATGTACCTCAGAACTGTAGTGGAGTAGAAGTGTGAAGTGCAGTACCTCAACATTGTACTTAAGAACAGTACTTGAGTAAATGTACTTAGTTACTTTACAACTCTGCTGTAAACAAATAGGCTTTTTATGTTCACCTCGGTATCAAAAGGTTTTATTGATATCACAAAAATCCAACAGGTAAAAAAAGCAGTTGAAATTAGATGATCATATCAGGATATAAAGCCGATGCATCTCTCTTTCAAACAGATCACATCAAAAAGTGCAAATGTGTTCATGGACCACGTCACAATAAATACGATTATATACATCTTTAAAAACATCACACACACACACACACACACACACACACACACACACACACACACACACAAACACACACACAC
>NW_011334207.1:0-2945 GCF_000735185.1 Notothenia coriiceps
CATCGAGGATGACGGAAAGGGACTCTTCACAGCGAACATCTCTGATCTGAGTTTGACAGATGCTGGAAAATACTGGTGTGGGGTGACCAGGACTGGAAAGGATATCTACTCTGAAGTGCAGCTGGGTGTAGTTGAAGGTAAGGCAAAAAAAGGTTTAAACAAGTGCTGAATTTAAGTGTGATTCTTTATTCCACTACATGTCCGGACCTCGTTCTTTACTACAGGTTGTCACGATAATATGCCATGGGTATGCTGCAATGGTTTATTACATTTACAGAGGTGGAATTACTCAATCTGTGAATAAAACCGTTTTTAATGTATTATTATAACCTAATTGTGCCCAAATCTTTCAGGGTAAAATGCATTGCGACGAGCAAATGGTTATTATAACCAACAAAATGTGTTATTTTCTCATGTATAGTACCATCTTACTTAGATTTTTGTGTTCATAACATGAATATACATTAATGACACAGACAGCATCATTGCTTTATTACTTTTACAGACTGTTTCAAAGTACAGTTCAGCTTTTTAAATAACCCTACTAATTACATTTTGTATAGGTCAGTTACACGATAACACGGTGCTGTTGGTAGAGTTAGAAAACAAAAGCAGTTATAGAAATACAGTGGAAGTAAATATATACACCTTTTACTGTTTTAAAACATTATCCCATATGTTGTTATGTATGAAATGACCCAAAATGAACACAGTAAGTGGACTATTACTACTACATCCCAAGCGTATTCTTTTAACAGCATTTGAATTATTCTTTACCAAGCTTTTGGATCGATATATACAGTAAGTGTTTTAGGGTTTAAACGTAATCACTATAAGCTGTTTACACTGTAATTGAAGTTTTCTTGAGTGTCATCTCTCCTTCTCTGCACTTATGTCAGGGGCATTATTGAACTTTTTCACTCTAGTACATTTAACTGAAAGACATTTGCAGAGTGTTTTTATATACAAAAACATATGATCAGGTTGAAGAAACATGGCTTGGTTTCAAAACCAAATTCTCAACAGTACTAAACGACATGGCCCCCCTAAGAACCACCAGGGTAAAAAATCGCGCTGAGCCGTGGATGCAATATTGACCGCTATGAAAACCAGAGACAAAAAATGCTCTGAGTTTCGTAAAAGTCAGTCAAAGCTTACCAAAAGCTCGAGCAGTGAACTCCAAGCCCACGTGACTGAACTCAAACTACAAAGAAACAGACTAAGAAATGACGTAACCTCCATGATCAAAACTGCAAAAAAGAATTTCATCAATAACAAAACTGAGAAAACAAAAATAAACCCTGTGAACTTTGGAAATTACTCAATAATCAACTAGGCTGCAGTAAAAAACTTAAAACCAGATTTTCAAACATAAACATAAAGACAGATAACACGCTCATCACAGACAAGCTGGATGTGGCCAATTACTTAAACATTTTCTTCACAAACATAGCCACAACACTGGTAAATAAACTACCCTCCCACTCAGGGCATTTTGGGGTAGAACACATCCTAGCCTACTACAATAACCTAGGGGTCCGCAAAGATGATTTCAAACTAGTAATGGTAACAACAGCTGAGGTTCACAAAAAATTGAGCGCCCTCCAACCTAACAAGGCCACTGGACATGACAATATCCCCTCCAAATTCCTCAGAGACTCAGCAGCTGCCATCACCCCAGTCATCACACACATAATAAAGCTCTCCATAAAACAGGGACACGTACCCAAAACCCCCCTGCACAAAAAAGGCAGCAAATTGGACCCAGGCAACTACCGCCCTGTTTCTATCTTACCTCCATCTCGAAAGTCATGGAAAAAATAGTATACGAACAGGTCGAAAAGTACCTCGCGGAAAAAAATCTAATTTACGAATTCCAATCTGGCTTCAGAACATCCCACTCCACTGACACACGCCTTCTCTATTTGAACGACCACATCAAACAAGAGGTGGACGCGGGCAAATACTGCAGCATGGTCATGCTGGACCTACAAAAGGCCTTCGACACTGTCAATCACTCCATTCTGATTGACAAGCTAAAAGCAATTGGTTTTGATAGACTATCGGTGAGCTGGATGCAATCCTACCTGGAGGGGAGAGAACAGATGGTGGAGGTGAACGGTACTCTGTCCCCCCCCCCTCCCAGTGAGCTGTGGTGTTCCACAAGGAAGCATACTAGGACCGTTACTGTTCCTAATTTATGCAAATGACATGTCGTCAGCTTTTGACTGCAACTTGTTCCTGTTCGCGGACGACTCAGCCCTGCTGTTCTCTGACAGGAGCAGGTTGCATGTTGAAAAAACCCTCAGCTCGGAACTCGGCAGAATCTGCACCTGGCTCGCCGATAATAAATTATCATTACACCTGGGTAAAACAGAGTCCATTCTCTTCGGTTCAAAAAACAAACTCAGCAAGACCGACGGCTTCTCAGTTACAGTGGGTGACAATATTGTCACAAGGAAAGATGAAATTACATACCTAGGTTCCATACTAGAGGCAAATCTCTCCTGTGACAGAATGGCATCCAATGTAGTCAAAAAAGTCAACCAACGAACTAGATGCTTGTACCGGATCTCCTCTCTGGTAAACAAGAATACCATGAAGACTCTGGCAGGAGCGCTCATTCAAGGGTACTACGACTATGCTTGCACCTCATGGTACCAAAGCACCTCAAAGGCGCTAAAAACAAATTACAAACATCACAAAACAAACTGGTCAGACTACTGCTTGACCTTACTGCTAGAACCCACCTCACCCCTGCCCACTTTGACAACCTAGGATGGCTTAGAGTAGACGACAGAGTACAGCAACTTGCAATGGGCCTGGTCTACAAGATACACTACGCCACTAAGGTACCCATGTACATGTCAAAATACTTCCCAAAGGTCAGTGAATACCACGACCACAACACCAGAGGGAGCTCCACAAATCATGTTAAACCCAGA
>NW_011334208.1:0-3179 GCF_000735185.1 Notothenia coriiceps
TGAGCTTAAAAAGAGCCAGGAGAATACAAATCAACACAAACACATACAGGCCAAGACAATGATTAGTTGTTTTTCACTGCAATATTAAAAGTATTTAAAGCCAACACTATATCCTTTCCGGTGTGTGTGTTTACCTGAGCAACAGGTATGGATAAGTCCCAGAAAGGATCGAACACTGTGGATCTGAAGCCACAGAAGCTGCAGGTCACAGAGCTCTTCAGCTGACCCACAAACAGATCTGAAGAAATAAGAGACATGGAGGATTAAAGTTAGCGCTTCTATTGGATAGCGCTCCAACACATTGTACGTGATAGGCTAAGGGGCGGGACATCTAGCCTATCAGAGCAGACTGGGCTCTGGTTTCAGGCAGAGGGTGAAAAACACAGAGAAACTCTTACCCACTACTTTGCTGTCCTCTCTCTCCAAATACATGTTCCACATCCGCTTCCCTTTCTCATCGTCTCTGTGAGTGAAACCAAAGTATTAATGAAAAAACTGAAAAGGTTTGCTTATAAAGTGGTGCAGGAATGAATCATAAAACCTGGAAATAAGTCAGCATTTTAGCACTCATTGTCACTTCATCTGGAAGTTTATTTTAAAATGTGTTTTTGGTTGTTAGCCTGAAATAAGATGTATGGTTAACTCAAGATGAAGAGATTTGAATGTTTTGTTCTACAAGATAAAATACGTCAGTAAATACCCCACTGGTGAATTTAAAAACAGCAGTTGCTAACAGGTGTCTGAATGAGACCACTAAACGGTGTCACGCCCAACATTAGCCTCCGTTAGCTTAGCGGTAGTGACGTGAAGTCGTGTGACCGTGCTGTAGTTCCTTTATAGCCCAACATTAGCCTCCTTTAGCTTAGCGGTGGTGACGTGAAGTCGTGTGACCGTGCTGTAGTTCCTTTATAGCCCAACATTAGCCTCCTTTAGCTTAGCGGTGGTGACGTGAAGTCATGTGACCGTGCTGTAGTTCCTTTATAGCCTAATGTTAGCTCATAAAGTGGTGTTAATGACATGTGAGGTGGAGGGTTGACTTACGAGAGATGGTCAAAGTCCTCGTCGGACACATTAGAGCGAACCGTCACACGGTTCACTTCGTTATGGAGGCCGTCCAATAAGAAGCGCAGAAACTCCTGGGCGTCCTGCTGACTGCGAGGAGGGAAAATGTTACTTTCTTTTCTCTGAAATCAACAATAATGAATGGATGATAAAGTATTTGAAGCAGCAGGAGGGAAGACTTACTTGCAGCCCACAAATTTGGGAGCGTATCTCTGGATCTGGCTCCTGAAGTCCGAGGGACTGACGGCCTCGCTGCTCACTGACGTCCACAAAGTCTGAGTCAGCTTTGCAAACTCTGAGGCAAAAGCATAGAAAAAGATGACGGAAAATTCAAGATTAAAAAGGTTGAAAGGTTTTATTTTCATATGAACAATAGCTATAGCGTTAGCGATGGAAATCTTGACACAGCCACAGTGCAACATGCAATTAAAAGACAATTTAACTGTAAGAAAATTACACCCTGGTGCAAGTAAAAGGCAGAAATAAGTAAACTATGCACATGTTGAATAGAGTAAAATCAATAGAAGGTCAAACTGTGACTGCAACTGTTCGTGTTTGTGCAGAAACTGATAATTGGAGTATTATCTGATGTGATTCCAGTGATTTTTCATCGTGAAGGTGATCAAGGTAAAGGGTTGTTAGAGCCTTCGTCCGTGCATCAGAGCAATATGAAGCTTAAGACGTCATAATTGAGTATAAAGTTCATAAATGAGAATGACTGCTGAGCCATAAAGTGACTCAACGCTAACACGTGTACAGAGTTTCCCTTTATGCTGACGATATGCTGTTTCTTTCTCCTACCTTCCATCAAAGCAGCATTTGTGGTGCAGTTGTTGTTCAGGTCCGAGCGATGGACGTTTCTCAGGCAGTAATCTCTCAGCTCTGAAGTGTTACTCAGACATTGGAGGATGGAGTTCATGAAACACTGGAAATCAAACAAAAAAATGTAAAAAAAACAGATATAACGAGATAAAAAAAAACAAGATTTAGCAGGTACCGTGTTGTATAATAAGAAGCACTCACGGTGTTTCCCAGGTTCCTCAGTCCCACCAGGCCTTGTGGATTCTTGTTCTGTTTCAGAACATAAAGAAATGTTTAGGGTATTCATGCATTCATTAGAGAATTGAACAGATAACAAAATAAGGTAGAAAGACAAAGCAGGATTTCAAGTGACTATTTTTCCTTTTTTTGGGAGAAAAGTGCAAAAACATTTAGCAAACATCATATTGATTGAAAACATTATCACTGTGGCCAAAATGGGAATTAATCATAAAAACCCCTTATTGGCTTCACATCATCTGCAAATGAAGGTCACTAATAAAGCCAACATGAGCTACATGTTTGTATGTTGCCATGGGGAACATTAAAATGAAATGTCTTCCCTCAATTGGGCCACTTTTGGATCCACTGACATAAATAAATCATAACTGGGTCATAAATATAAAAGGTAATCATTGTAGCAGTAATGGGAGTGGGTTTTACATGGGTTACCGTATCCCAAATATAAACCATAAACTAGACTGAGTGTGCAGACCTTCAAGAAGAATAGATAGAGAGAGAGATAGATAGAGAGAGAGAGAGATACCTGTAGATAGATAGAGAAAGAGAGCGATAGAGAGAGAGATACCTGGAGATAGATAGAGAGAGATAGAGAGAGATAGGTGGATAGAGAGATAGATAGATAGATAGAGAGAGAGAGAGATACCTGTAGATAGATAGAGAGATAGAGAGAGAGAGAGAGAGAGAGAGAGAGAGAGAGAGAGATAGATAGATAGATAGATAGAGAGAGAGAGAGAGACTGTAGAGAGATAGATAGATAGATAGATAGAGAGAGAGAGAGATACCTGTTAGATAGATAGATAGATAGATAGAGAGAGATATACCTGTAGATATAGAGAGAGAGAGAGAGAGATAGAGATACTTGTAGATAGATAGAGAAAGAGAGCGATAGAGAGAGAGATACCTGGAGATAGATAGAGAGAGAGAGAGAGAGAGAGAGAGAGAGAGAGAGAGATAGAGAGAGAGAGAGAGATAGCTGTAGATAGATAGATAGATAGATAGATAGAGAGAGAGAGAGATACCTGTAGATAGATAGAGAAAGAGAGCGAGAGAGAGAG
>NW_011334209.1:0-5167 GCF_000735185.1 Notothenia coriiceps
TAAAGTAGAGAAACTACATACTGATATACCTGAACATCAGCAGGAGAGGACTCTTTAAAGTAGAGACACTACATACTGATATACACCTGAACATCAGCAGGAGAGGACTCTTTAAAGTAGAGACACTACATACTGATATACACCTGAACATCAGCAGGAGAGGACTCTTTAAAGTAGAGACACTACATACTGATATACACCTGAACATCAGCAGGAGAGGACTCTTTAAAGTAGAGACACTACATACTGATATACACCTGAACATCAGCAGGAGAGGACTCTTTAAAGTAGAGACACTACATACTGATATACACCTGAACATCAGCAGGAGAGGACTCTTTAAAGTAGAGACACTACATACTGATATACCTGAACATCAGCAGGAGAGAACTCTTTAAAGTAGAGACACTACATACTGATATACACCTGAACATCAGCAGGAGAGGACTCTTTAAAGTAGAGACACTACATACTGATATACACCTGAACATCAGCAGGAGAGGACTCTTTAAAGTAGAGACACTACATACTGATATACACCTGAACATCAGCAGGAGAGGACTCTTTAAAGTAGAGACACTACATACCACATAAACAAATCAAATAAATGTTGAAAAGCAGTGTTACCTGTCTGAGGCCCGCTGATCCATGTCCCTGGAAAACAAAAAAGATGCTCAGGCTTAAATCCAGGGAATCTAACCATGACGTATTTATTTGAACAAGTAATTAAAAGTTAATTCTGTATCATGAATGTGCAAACAGACCTCCATTTGCACAAAACAAAATTGCATCACAAGACTGAAGACACACTTGTTTTTGATTTCCTGATAAGGCCGGCGGCTGAGGAACTTCCTCTCTCGCTGATAATAAAAAGACTGACAGCAAACAACCCTCAAATACAAACCCAAGGAAATTCACCTCACAGGGAATGAATAGCAGCTGTTACTGAAAATAAACATGCAAATACACCTGTACCCATCACAAACATCACAAACATATTCAATTATGTTTGCATAGTAAACAAATACTGTCTCTTTAAACATGGCTGGATTATCTTAACAATAGGATTTCAACATTTGCAGAGACATGGTTTGTGTGTGTACACTGAAGAGTGTGTTGGGACGCCACTGATGGTGATGAAAGCTGGTTCGAGGGCCCCCAGTGAATTTTTGCCTAGGGCCCCCACAGACTGTAGAATCGCCACTGATCTGAACCCAGCACACATCTAAAAAACATTATGATTCATGATCATGTTGTCTTAAAAAGAAAAACACTTTGGACCAAATGAGTCAGCGTCTGAGTGGGATTTGTGACATGGTTATTAGTCATTGGACAATTATAGGTTTGGGGGTTTACCGAAGAAAGGAAACAGGAACATTTACTTAAAACTTAAAAAGCTGTGCAGAAGAATTTGTTAAAATAACACCTAGAAAAACACTCGTCGAATAATTCATCTTTAAACGTAATTTTTTTAAACGATTAAATAATAGATATTTTAAACACATTTATCCTCCTTTTTGATCAGTATTAAGTGTACATTCATATTAAAATGTTTTATTGTTCTTTTATGAATCACTGTTATTTTTTTAGTAATTAAGTTATTACATTTTAACAATATTTTCTATTACATTACATTACATGTCATTTGTTAGATGCTTTTATCGAAAACTACTTACACACTTATTTATGTTTTTGTACGTATTAAAGTTATTTAATTTGTATTTTATTGAAGATTTAACCACGTTTTTATTCATTTGCCTGCATTTTGTCTTAAATTGTTCATTTCACTTATTTTTCGTTTTGTTTTTGCCAATCTACGGTTCTTATTATCTGCTTTACAGTCAATTATGAAGCACTTTGAACGGCACTAACCTATAGAAAGGGAGCTAAACAAACATTCATATTTCTGTATTTCTTGAACAGCGTCACCACCACAGCTCCATATAAACCACGCTGGGCGACAACATTAATCAAAATTCTGCCTGCCATATGTAAATACATATGAATTGCATGTCAGCCCTTACCTGGTCAGGTGTTTGCAGCAGATTATCTCCCTTTCTGACGGTTTGTCTTTCACTGGACATGATGATGAGGATATTTAACAACCTGCCTGATGTGTGTGTGTGTGTGTGTGTGTGTGTGATATATCCTTGTGATATAAGGAAGCAGTGTGCTCTATCAAACAGCGACAGGAAGTCATCATTTCCTGTAGAAGGTGGTAACATCAGTAACTGTGACTTATGACTATCTCGTCATCTGATGCATAAAGTTTCTTAATGCAAAATAAAATACATTTAATCTCATTCCTGGCTCCGTGGTTTTAATCACAATTAATGCTGTTATTATGTAGTGTTTGCAGTCATACAATGGACCCCCCTCCCACCTGATTAATGAGGTAATGAAACAGCGGTGACATGACACAGCAGTCCTTCTGTGGTCTGTGAGCATTGTGTGTTCCTTAAACAGAATAATTAAAAGGATAGGTACTCTATTATAGATCTGCAAACAGTCCGGTGTGTGGACATCTTTCAAAAGGTGAATATGGTAAACATTTAAACAAACAGATATCATCCTGAAACGTCACAAGATGATTACTGACATTAAGACAATTATCTTTTGTATTAGAAGCTTTCTGAAATGCTATGTTTACATATGCAAATGAGGCATTATGTTATTAAACAGGGGCTAATTGGCCTACATTTCTCGTACAGAAATGTGACTATTGCACAAAGCTATTTTTAAAATGGTTGTTTAATGTTGTTGACTTATGAGAGTCAATGGTCTTCTGAGAGGGGATTTTGAATATCTCCTTGTGTCAACACATAAATCACAAAATACTATCATAAAAACTGCATTTCTCTGTGTTACATACAGTAGTGATGTCATTACGTTACATGTTACTTGTTAGACCCTTTTATCCAAAGCAACTTACATACTCAATACTGTGGACAATCCCCACAGGAACACTTTGGGATGAAGTGTCTCAGGGACACAACGACATGCTGACTGCAGTGGGGTTTGAACCTGTGCCCCCCCTGATCTGAACACCAACACACTAGTCCACACGCCTCCCACATGACGTCCTGGAAGTAAACAAACGAGTCCAATGCAGGCGTTTCAGTTACATAGTATAAGGGGAGAGTTACTTCATTTATCCCAGCTAAACTGTATCATTACACACGACATGTTGTACATTTCTAAATGTGATTTGAACAAAGGAAGGTCAGCTGTGTCTACACTGTTTGCCCACAACCTGGTTTTGCTTCTCGTTGCAGCTTTCACAAACAGGAGGTGCTTTTGCAATCCGACCGTTGTCTGATTCTGAGAAGAGAGGCTGCTTACTGTAAATGGCTAACGCTGGATACTCACTGTAAAGTGTGGAAAAGGACATAAGTATAAATGAATGCATGAAGAAAATTCACCGATAAATAAGGAAATAAATACATGTTGGTAAACAAAAAAGAAAAATACATCCATACAATATTTATTTATGACTTGTTTTATTATCAAGTTTTTTAAAATTTATTTAAGCGTCTAATTATTTATTTATCATTTTCATTTATTTCTGGCTTTATTTATAAAAGTACAAACGCATAACACAAATGTAGAAACATATAAAATAAATGTGTTTGTATACATTTCAACTTTGTTCCCCCTATCTATTAAAGCACATATGTATTTATTATTCATGATTTATTTATTTTATTTTGTTTTTATGATTCTTTAGTCATTTTCTGCCCTATTCTGTTTGCTGTCAACATTAATTTGACCCTAATTCAGGCTTCTAATTGAATTGAAATGTCATATTATAACCGTACTCATCATTTACTTAAAAAAAAATACATATATATAATGTATGCATGATCCCTGTGTGATTTAAAGTGAACTAAAGTATAGAAAATACTCATTATATGGCTATATGGCTTCTGTTTGACCTAATAAATATTTAAAAGTCTACTATATTAAATAGTCATTGGCATGTTAAATATTCTCACGTGTTACCTTGTCATTAACAGTTTAATTTAAATCAAATGTAACAAATAATAATGTATTTTCTATGTGATTTAATAAAAAAAAACACGTATCATCTTTAACTACGTCTGACGTCACGTAGTTGGCGTTTCTTACGTGTACCGGAAGAGCAGGTGCAACGCCGAAAATCATCCGAGCATCTCTTTGACAACAAGAACCGCGACATCAGAAACCGACCCAGGATCCGCAGGGAGGCCCGTAGAAGACCTGGAAGAGGATCACTTTCATCTGCTGTATCTCCTCTGAGAGTCCGGACCATCATGACTCTGAACCAGAACCACTCCGAGTCCGGAGGAGGAGTCATCATCAACAACAGCGAGAGGTTAGCACACAGTTAGCATCAGCAGCTAACTAGTAAACAACCGTTAACAACCGTTAGAATGTCCGCAGATAAACTAACATGACAGTTCAGGTGCTGTCGTTAATTCATCCTGTCTATAATACATAAAAATATCTTCCAAGCATCTGTTGGCTTATTTGATCTGATTTAATTATTGATGTATTAATCTCATACTTTCCTTTCTTTAATCTAAGTTATCATTGTATTGTAATTGTAATATATTTTTATTTTATTAATTTATTTGTTACTACTTATCAAAATGTATTTAATTATTTTAATTTAATATTATTTATTTTAAATTGTATTATATTTATACTTTTTAATCACTTATCTAATTTGATTTAAGTTGTAAAAGACCGCCTTATTTTATTATTTGACTTAAGTAAAGAATCTGAATAACCTGGTTTACCTTGGTTGCTGATTGGCTAATGCAGTGGTTCCCAAACCTTTTCAGTAGGCCCCCCCTTGGGTAATTGGAAATATTTTCGGGACCCTGCAACCCGGTTCCCATCTATATTGGTAGGATTAATTGTATATTGTTGTAAAAACATTACATTTTCTCTACTAATAATAATAAGATACAAAGTAGGGCTGCTTGATTATGGCAAAAATCATAATCTCGATTATTTGGGTCAATAATTGTAATTGTGATTATTAAAAGCGATTATTCATTGACTTTGAAAACATCCATTTATTGGAGAAAATGTGAACAGTATGTTTTTAACAGTTGATTACCCAGAACTTTAAGTATAATTCAACTGAAAAACAAAACAAAAATTATAAAAAAACAAAAAA
>NW_011334210.1:0-4973 GCF_000735185.1 Notothenia coriiceps
AGGTCCTGGCAGCCATAGAGAGGGCCAAGCAGGTCACCCCCCCAGAGATGAACTCCATCATAAGGGTATGATGTTCTTCCTCCTCCCCCCCCTGCCCCGCTTCATGGTCTTATGAAGTCACATGTATTGATCGTTATCACCAATTCTACTGTTTATTTTAATGCCTCTCCTTTATTGGCTTATAGTTTGTGAATAATTGAATGTCTATAATTAGAAATTTGAGCTTTTACCATTAATTGAGTGTAAATGGGATGATACCCTCTACCCTTCACTGCATGGGCACATTTGTATCATATAGTTATATAAGCTAGCTTTTACGGCTGTACCCATTATACAAACAAAAAGCTTTAACTGAGATTTCTTATGCTTTAAATGTCTGTCTTAATTAAGTTAAAAAAACACCTAAGATATTTTAATTAGCTAAGATTTTTTTAACATAAAATGTCTTTTGATGAATAAAACTCTTCAGTGTCATCAACATAAACACATATTTGGTTGTCTAAATATTGTTTTTGGTGTGTTTTAATATTGCTGCTGGTGCACCCTATTAATACAGGTGTGTGCAATCTGCTTCTTCCTAAACCATATGGATTGTAACAGTGTATATTATTAGATACAAACATGTTGTGTTGCATCCACTGCTAGAATCCTACAAATATTTAACACTTATAATATTAGTTAGGCCTAATCTATCCATAACTGTTAAGAAGTACCATCTTTAAACAAAATGAATAGCCGTGCATTAAAACTAAAAGTTGTTATTAATGAAGCTTTGAACGCGTACGTCCCTAGTAGCTAAAAAACAGAATGATGTTGGAGGCATTAGCTGCTCGCCGTCATCCTTCATCTCTGTGGCTCTAACGTTAGCCGGCTACACTTTATCAATACAAGCCTTGTAGATGCTAGCTTAGCTACTCCGTCATTTTACCCGAGCTTTAGTATTAGCTATCCGAGCCACTCCATCATTTTGACTATGCGTCTGGTGCTAGCTAGCATGGCCACTCCATCACGGTGATTCATGATTCAAAGAGGCGCCTTGTCTTTGTGTCTCCTGCTTTAAATACAGAGGATACAGGCCTGCTTTTAAGGCTACACGCTCTTCTTAGCACAGGGAACCATCTTCATATGCCTTTCTTCACGGCCATTAATATCCGACTAGGACATTGTTAGCTCTGGTTCTGAATGTAAGGCAGAGCTGTTGTAGGAGTGGTCAGTCAGGATTGTCCACTGTCCTGACGTCAAATGCTTGTGTCTAATTCTGTACGTTAAAATCAGGCGTGTGTCCCATGGTATTTCTTCCATGTATTTGTATGTTACAAACACCTCTGTTGTGCACAGTGTTCTCCTCTCTTGCTTGTTTTCTCGGGGCGATATAGATTGAGAAATTGCGTGTGTTATAAATAAGTTATGTGTGCTGCAGACTTTCCATCTCCTACCCAGCATGTATTGTAGCTATGATATGTTCCCTCCATCCATCCTTTTGTGCCTGAGCTATTAGCCGCGTGCCTCGGGGGTTATATATTAAACATCATTTGCGATGTATAATAGGGCCTGTGCATTGCTGATTTCTCTCCTCAATGCTTTGCTGTGGGTGTGTGTGTGTGTGTGTGTGTGTGTGTGTGTGTGTGTGTGTGTGTGTGTGTGTGTGTGTGTGTGTGTGTGTGTGTGTGTGTGTGTGTGTGTGTGTGTGTGTGGNCTGCTGCTGTGCCTAAGTTGAGTGTGTTTGTGTTCCATGTAGCAGCAGCTCCAGGCTCACCAGCTGTCTCAGCTCCAGGGTCTCGCCCTGCCCATGACCCCCCTGCCGCTGGGCCTCAGCCAGCCGAGCCTCCCCGCCGTCACCACCTCCTCCGGCCTCTTCTCCCTCTCCTCCCTGCTGGCCTCCCAAGCCCAGATGGCCAAGGAGGAGAAAGCGTCCCGCGAGGGCGTGGACAGCCACCGCGAGGAAGATGGAGACAAGTCCGATTAGAGAGGTGTCCCCCATTCAGCTCTGTTTTTGTCCAGAGACCTGAACACCCAGATCTGAGCCCCCTTTGGCCTCCAGCCTCTCCCCTGGTCTCTCTCTCTCTCTCTCTCTCTCTCTCTCTCTCTCTGACCTTAGCTAACAGGCTTCAGTCCCACCGCTACAGACCCCTAAACTCCTCCTTTTAACGGGAGGGCTTCGGCACCTGCCCCTTAAATCAGACTAGCCCTGATCGCTTCATATTTACTCCACTTGTTTCTTTACCGCCATCACAGCGTCTCCTGTTTCTTCAAATACTTTCTATGTGATTAAGTTTCAGTAATTTTGTGTTTTACTTTTTTAAATCAAGACTGCTCTCTATCATCCTGTCTCCTGTTTCTTTTTGCCTCTCTTCCTCCCACTCTCACACACCTCTTGCCTCTGTTCTAGGCGGGTCCTTGTTATACTGAACTCAACTCACACTAGGTGTTAAAACAGTAGGAGTCTTTGGCGAGCTGTACAACTTCAAACACACAGGATTCCTCCAAGCTGATGTTTTTCCTAAGAAATGGGTCTGACAGATCTGTAGTGGTGATATGTGGTTCAGTACAGTATGCATGCATTCATTACAGTCCAAACCGTGGACTGTTACAGATCAGAAGTGTTTCAAAATGCCAACATGTCCCGCTTAAAGATGGAAACGTCCCGTACACACACACACACACACACACCAAAAACGGATGTATTCAGAAGACATCTACCGTACAGAAACTAGAGAAAGGAAAAGCACCTTCTTCAAATAAACATCCTACTGAGCGACTCGGAGTACATAACAAACCCACTTAAGTAAATAAACCCCCCCCTTGTTATTGTTGATCCTCATCTGACCCTGTGAGGTGCGTTAGATATATCCTCCCTCAGCTGAAAGCCTTTCTCCGGTGGTTGAATGAACGGAGATGCCGCCTGACTCCCACCACCTTCTGCATCTTTAATGTGCACTAATATTAGCACAGAGGGGGAGTGTGTGTGCATGTTGTGTGTTTGACAGCAGAGGGCAGTGTGTGTCTTCCGCCTCTCAGAGCAAAAGGAGGACAGGACAATGACAGAGTGCAGGCCGTGTCACCAGGGACAACGGCTTATTTATCCCTCCTGTGTGGACTAACTTAATATACAGGGCAACACTGGTGACATTAATCTCTGCATGCGGTCAGGCCCAGTGTGTCATGATCTGAAAAGTCTTTGCTTTGTCTCTCAGTGTGAAACAAACATGACTGGCCCCGTGCTTTAGATCTCTGGGTACATTCAGACTGAAATACTGTTCATTTTGATTCACCGTACACACACACACACACCAACACTACAGAAAGCCTCCATACAGAGTGGGACATCCCCACAACTCTTCCTCAGTGCAGAACTCACACATGAAGCACAAGCGTCCTCCACAGCTGCTCCGCTGAGTAAAAACTCCCATCAGCCCCACAGGATCTGTTTTCAATTATCTTGTCTTGATTAGGCCTCTCGTCAGGTGGAAGTTGGCCGGGTCTGTCCTGGGAATAATGTGATGTCTGTGAACGAATCTGTGTTCAAAATCTTGGTATCTTCGTAGCGCCCAAAGCAATTCACATATTTGGAACATGACATAAAACCACCACATCCCACACTGCATGTCAAACCTCTGTCTCTCTCCATGACACAAAAGAGTCCCACATTCAGGGTCGTAGTTAACACTCATACAATATAATCCTCGTGTTCACGTCTCAAACTCACATACACACAAAGAAACTCCAGAAGGAAGCTTCACACGGACTATTTGTCGGATAAGAAAAAACGCTGAATTGACAATACGGTACTGTTTTGGTTGCATTTGGGTTATTCAAATTTTCACTGCAACATCATGAAATGCTTTCACCATCCCAGACAAATGTCCACTGTCAATATAAAATGCAAATTTGGGCTCCAGCGAACTATTATTTGAGATAAAGTGGCCATAAAACTCAGTCCTATCTAAGTAACGATCCAATCAACAGCTGTGTGGCGAGCTGTGTGTGTGTAGGGGGTTAAAAGGGTCTAGTAGCATCCAAAATGGCCCCATTAAAGTCTTCTTACACAACATTAGATGACATTTAACCCTTCTTTTGGATTATTTTGCGAAACATATTCAATTACAGATTAGCCTCAGTGGTGATCAGACTGTCGATCCACAGATATTATTAGGCATGTTTGTTTTTAAGTGTTAATTTGAAGACAACCTGTGTTCAAAGTCGTTATACACACCTGGACCGACACACACACTTTCTCAGCGTCCTCTCTCTGATGTTATGGCTACATGTGGAGTGTGTTAAAAGCTTTTATTTTGAAAAAACATCTTAGGCATGATGATGATAAAGCACATGAAGCGATAGTATACACGTTGCACGTTACTGCATTCAGAATAAAACCCTTCATGTGTCTACAAGTTCAGATCAGATGCTGTCGGTGACTTCTGTGTTGTGGTGTCTGCGTGTGTGTGTGTGTATAAACAGTTGTGCATGGTTGATACACACATGGTTGCTGTCCTACTCAAACTAAAGCTAACCTGCTATTCTTCTTGCAGCACCTCCCCTCTCATATACATGTAGACAAAGCAACACACACACACTCACTCAATGCATGTCAGCGGGGGAGCCAACCACGATTGATTTCTAGTGGAGACATTTTTTTTTTTTTTTTAAATGAATGTTTGGTCCACATTCCCTGTGATCAATGCACTTGTTTTTTTCTCCTTCTTTGTTTTTTAAATATTAATCGATATGAACTAGAACGAGAGTTACAAAGCTGACGTTATAAACATACAAATGAAATTCTATGTATTTGTTAAAGTAGTTGGAGGCGCTCGTCTCCCTATACAGTTCTACATAGAAAGCTTTATGTGTATATAGCCACATCTTTTCCCGTCTGTCTGGATGATTCTTGTGCTATTGTGTTACAAAAACTGATGTGACACCAGGGGGGAAACTGCAGTACGTTCAACCTTTGACCCTTTCCCTCTTCTATG
>NW_011334211.1:0-5141 GCF_000735185.1 Notothenia coriiceps
TCCTGCAGTGATTCAGAAAGTATTGTGTTTGGGCTTTTTATTGTGAAAGGGAGAACACTACTCAGAGCCAGACATAATTTCATAGAGAAAGCGAGTCTTATAGGGAGCCAATTTAAATGCTAATGTCGTCTTTATTCTACATCCATTACAAATTTGTGCAATCAACTACTTCATTATGATAAGTTGTCTACAGCCACTTTAAATGCAATCAAATGTATATTTCTAAGTGCTTACAACTTTAACAAATCTTTACGTACAAATGACTGTATATTGAATATATTTCTGTACCCAGTGTTGAACAGGACCCAAACCTTTGAGAGATGAAAAAGGACAAATCTACTTTAATCAACTGCCAAGTAGTCAAGTCTGCATTTGTGTCTCTTCATTTGTAAAACGTGGACAGTTTTTTGGCTGCTCTGACTGAACTTTTTGAAAGCTGTGATTTGAGTTTTCAAAGCTGTGATTTGAGTCTGGAGACAGACTTGGGGGCGATGTTGAAAAAATATGAAAAAAGTAACGTGTTAAAATAACATGAAAGAAATCAAAGTAAAGCATCTAAAAACATATATTTAAAAAAGTAATGTTAGTCAAGTCAAGTTATCAAGACTGCATTGTTTCATTGAAACAGTGTTATATGAAGTACTTTCTACGGAATTTGGTTTCTTTTTAATGACCTAGGCGGATTTTGGCTTTTTTCTCTTGCCAAGATACTTTTAGACACACTTTGAGGTATGCAAAACCTTAAAACTAGAACACTGGTGGCTGGCTTACGGTGCAAACTTCATCACCTTTTAACAAGAGAGTAAGTATATAAAACGTTATTTTGTATATCTTACACATCAGCAGAAACAGAGAGATGGCAGGAAGGGGGGGAGAGACAGTTTCCCCCACCTTTACAGACACTGTGTTTTAGAGAGAACAAATACAAGTGTAAGGTAACTGTTTTTAAATTCCATCCCCCCTCTGTCTAGTGATAAGATGGCAGGAAGGGGGGAGGAGGGGGCAGGGCCAGGCTCGAAAAGACACACACACACACACACACACACACACACACACACTGTGTGAGACTCCATCCCATCCACTAAAGTACTTCAACATTAGTTAACAGTCTCCCCAAAACTTAAAAACCCTTATGAATCATAGTGCTAATACACAATAAATACAATATACACAGAGGTTGTTTAACACACAACATACAACATTTAATAATTATATGAAGTACTTACCAGAGTTTTTCAGGATCAGATCCAGTTCAGGAAAACGCAGAGAAGAAATGCCAGGGTGGTTCATCATCACCTTTCTCTTGCTGTAGAAACTAGATATCCTTATAAACCCTTAGCCAGGTCAATGGCTCAAAAAATTACAACCATCAGTCTAATCCTTGCAATGTAGACAGAGAATTCCTCATAGCTAGTAAACTAATTAACACAAATCATATTAAAACCTTGATCTAATTTAGATAGGAAAAAAAAAATTGTATGGTGACTTTAGTATAGTAGAGAGGGGCAGCATTTGCCTGCATCACCGCAGAAGGAAGGAGGCTTTGAGACGAGAGTAGATGTTAGCTTAGATTCCCGTTAGAAAGGGGCTGTCTGATGAAGAAGGAAAGTGGTAACATACATCAATACTATTTTTAATTATTATGTTTATGGTGGGCTTTTCTTTAGGGGCTAAAATAAGATTTGATGTAGCCCCGGTCCACAGCAGGGGTTAGGGGAGACCGTCACACACACACACACACACACTTGGGGGCGGGCCCACCTGTCACTTTTTATGCATACAAATGTGATTGAAACAGCATTTTATTTTTTTATTTTTTTGACGTCATAAGGCGCTACATTGGGGGCTTTTTCACACCTGTGAATACACATCAACCCCTCCTATCGATGGATCTCACACCTTCTTGGGATATCACACCTACTTGGGATATCACACCTCGAACAAAGGGAGGCGGGACTTAGCTCATTTGCATAATTGGGGGAGGTGTGACCTGTCACTTTTTTATGCATACTAATGAGACGAATGCGGCATGAATATAACTACTTCTGCCCTATCCATGACCTTTGCCAAATGTATGTCTGAAGCTATTCTTCAGGTTTTTAGCCGGAATTGGAGGTAAGAATTTACCCTTCACTTTTAATACTTGTCAACTACTTGTAGGGTGCATTTGTAAATAGTCACTCAAAGAACCGGAGAGCACTGTGTCTCACAGAGCACAATTCGTAAATAGCGCTGTAGTAATATGTGTTTGGATATAGGGATTCAAGGAAATAAATGACAGATTAAACAAAAACTTTACTTAGAGAAAAATAAAGGAGCACAGATACAAAAGTCCTGGCAAGCAAAACAGGTAAAGGGCTAAGCTAGAGTCCAGGGGAAAACAGGCAAAGGTAAAAAAAACGGGCAGAAGTCAGGTACTAGCTGCTATAGTATTCAACGCTGGACCGTTAAGGCTGAAGGCAGGAAAACAACCTGGCAGTGTACTGGTGGGAGTAGGCCTGTAAGCCAGGATGATTAGGGAAGCAGGTGAGGTGGAGTTAATCCACTAGGAGAGCAGAATGGGATTGGCTGGGTCTGAAATGACAGCAGAGTTACTACAAAACAAACACACAGACAACATAGATAAGAGCTAGACATTTTTACAGTTGTTTAGCAGCAATCTAATCCACCTTGTCGCTTTTGTTTGCTGTTGTACTCGTGCTAGGCAAGTACTGACATGATCATCGACTTATTTAATCCTTTTGCTCAGAAACAACACAGACAAACTGAGGTCTTGTCACTTATTGTTAAGAATGCTATCGAGTCCTTTCCCGTCTTTGAAAGTTTTGCCCAAACCCCACAGAACCTCTGGGTTTAGATCCCAGTTTGATGCATAATTATGTTGTGAAAGGATGTTGAAGCAGCCTCCTGTGAACAGACAGCCTCTCTGCTGCTCACAGCAGTTACAAAGACATCAAACTGAAAACACTGCTGGCTATTGCCTATTACACATACATTGTGAACTTTGTGTTCATGTGCCTACGCAGATGTTCTCCATTTCAACTGCTGAGAAAGTGATGCTTTCTGTTCACGAATGCTGAGCTGACTGAGATTATAGAGCGTGTTAGTGTTCTTCTTGTGTTCTTCTTTAAAGCAGCAGTGTTCTGAAAGAGTCAGAGACCGACTGTCTTCCCCTCTCACTCCTGGTTCCTCCGTTCTTCACTTAACTTCCATACTGCCTGGTCTTCAAGCAATGTTTTGTCGATGATGGAACTCGACAAAACAGCGAGGCGAAGCAAAGCTTATGGCCGAAATAAATGCAATTTTAGTATTTTGAGTAATTATCTCCACATCGCATCCATCTATATCTTCTGTGTCCAGACCATACTCCTTTGAGATCTCTCTTTTTACATTACATTCGATTTAGCTGAAACTTTATCCAAAGTGTCATACAATAAGTGTGTAATCCATAAAGTGAGGTGTGTGGTGCAGTGGGTTGAGCGTTTGTGTTGGGATCAGGGGAGCACAGGTTCAAAACCCACTGCAGTCAGCATGTCGTTGTGTCCCTGAGACACTTCACCCCAAATTGCTCCTGTGGGGATTGTCCACTGTATTGAGTATATAAGTCGCTTTTGATAAAAGCGTCTAACATGTAATGTAAACTAAATACAGATTCAAACTAAGGGCAACAAGAACATGTGGTGGCTGTCCATTTCCAGCCGCCTCCTTGGGGATGTGTTCCCTTTGCCTGTTGTGTGGGCGTGGTGGCTGTCACTCTGGCTCCCGGCTCACCTGCTGCAATCAGCTGTTCACCCTCACACCTGATTCTCATCAGCCATTTACAACGGCATATCAGCAGAGGCTCCACAACCTGTCGGCGCCAGATCGTTGTTAAACCACAGTGGTAAACCTCCAGGCTACTCAGCATTATCAGCTACCTTATTTCTGGATGTTCTGACGCTAACGTGTTTTCTTCCTGTGCTCCAGGATCATTCTCTGACCGCCGTGTTGTCGTCACCAGCCTCCACTTCCTCGCCACTCCTGCCGGATTATCCTTCCCGCACCTTTTGTTCACTAATAAACCTTTTTTGAACACTCTGCCGTGTCCTGCGTTTGGGTCCTCTCAGATACCGTAACAGAACGATCTGGCCAGCATGGACCCAGCGGACACAGGCCACCAGTCCAAGACTGCGGACGAACTCAGCCAAGCCCTGGCCAGTCAAGGCGCTCTCGTGGGGCATCACGCTGTGGTTCTCCGTGAGGTAGTGGAGACTCTCCGGAACCTCTCCGCTAACGTGCAAAGGATCGGCACGCAAGTAGAACTGCTCACCACACAGTATTCTCCTCCGCAGCCCGCTGCACAGCCGGCAGCCCCTCCTCCCGCTCCTGCCGCACCTCTCTATCAGCTACGAGAGGCCGTCATTCCCACACCGGAGCGATACGCTGGGAATTTGGGGATTTGTAGAGCCTTTTTGTTCCAGTGTACGTTAGTTTTTGAGCAGCAGCCCAGTACTTATCATACAGATGGGGCTAGGGTAGCATACGTAATGAGTCTGTTGAAGGGGAGTGCTTTAGATTGGGCTACAGCTGTTAGGGAGAGCCAGCCACACATTTGCTTATCATTTGATACTTTCATTTCCGAAATGAAAAAAGTTTTTGATCACCCGGTACGAGGGAGGGACGCTTCCAGGCGCCTTCTTTCTCTCCGGCAGGGCTCCCGTAGTGTAGCCGAATTTTCAGTTGAGTTTAGAACAGTTGCTGCAGACTCAGGCTGGAATAACGAGTCATTGCAGGATATTTTTCTTCAGGGGCTGAACGAAGCAATTAAAGACGAGCTAGCTGCTAGGGAGGATCCAGTTAGCTTGGATAATTTAATTGCCACAGCTATCAAGATTGATAATCGCCTCAGAGAGAGACGTAGGGATAGGAATAGCCGTCACCCCAATCCCAGCTACTCCTCACCTGATCCCCAAATTGCGTCAGTAGGTGTGGGGATTCTGGCGAGCCCTTCCTCCTCTCTCAACCCCCGACCCAGAACGCAGCTAGAAGCCGTGCTTTGCTGCAACCAACAGTCCCTACCTCTGCTCGCTTTAGTGGACTCGGGGGCGGACGAGAATTTTTTGGACATTAATATTGCAGTTCAGGCAGGAATTCCCTCCGAA
>NW_011334212.1:0-2988 GCF_000735185.1 Notothenia coriiceps
ATCCTCTGTTTTGCCTGGTCTAACAAAGAAGTCTGTCAACTTTGCCGACAAACTCTCACCTTGCACAGCTTTCCTATGTTTGTCTGTGTCCATGTGCGCTTTAAGATCGCCTGCACCTTTATTGGACACACACACACGTATGTGCAAGCTTTGCACACGGTGCACTCCGCCTCCCATTTGTTCCGACCGGGCCGGTACATTTGGAATTTCTTCTGCAATTCATCTGTAAAAGTACATTTGCGCTTTGGCATTGTGAATGTGAGCGGCGGTCCGCTCTGTCCCCTTCCTCTCTCTGTGTGTCAGCGTAGTTGTAGAGCCGCCCACAAAGCTTCAGACTCAGGGATTACGTCACACACGCAACAGAGTACCGTAGTATTCTGTGCAATTCGCCAGTCAATTTAAGTACATGAAAACGATCCGCGAAACCCGGACATTTTCATGAATTTATAAACCCCCCCCGGACGACCCGGACAGGGCGTGAAAAGAGGACATGTCCGGGCAAAAGAGGACGTTTGGTCACCCTATATTAACAAGCTATACAAACGTTAGCATTTAGCTCGTAGCCCTTCCACCCTGTGTCCTCTTAATAAACACTGACTTCTAACTTGCTGCTTTATTTGAATGCTTTTATTCAGCAATTCTTATTTTGTTTATGAGAGGAGAAAGCCACTGTAATAAACCGCTCATGGTAAAACATCCTATTTTTTCTGATCTTGTGTTACCACATAAACACGCTATATAAACGTTAGCATTAAGCTAGTAGCCCTTCGACCCAGTGTCCTCCTAAAAACACAGATTTTTAACGTGCTGCTTTATTTGCGATGTTTTATCCCAGCAATTATGTTGTTGTTTATGAGAGGAGAAAACCTCTGTAATATTTGGCTCCCTGGTAAAACTTCCTTTCTTTGGGATCTTGTGTTACCATATAAACCATAATATTAACAAGCTATACAAACGTTAGCATTTAGCTCGTAGCCCTTCCACCCAGTGTCCTCCTAAGGAACACTGGTTTCTAACGTCCTGTTTTATTTCATGCTTTATTTATTTGTTTATGAGAAGAGAACACCTCTGTAAATATGTGGCTCATGATGGCTCCTACATAGTGGAATCTTGTGTTACCAAATAATCAACAAGCATTATCATTAGCATTTAGCTATTAGCATCTCCGTCCAGTTTCCCGAACCACTAACCCTTTGACAACCAGGACTACAACTCCCATGATCCCACACTATTATGCCATCAAACCAAAGCGTTTTTATTTTTGTGACATTCAAAAGTGTGTTTTAAAGCTGGTGTAACTGTATCATGTGTCTTGTGTTTCCAGGAAGAAGAGGAGGAGCATCAGGAGGAGGAGGAAGAGGAAGAGTTGGTGAAAGAGGAAGCAGCCGAGCAGGAAATCCAAAACTGAGTCTTAGCATCTATCTCCAGACTGACAGCACACATAACTTTCTTCTAGCCTCCCAAAGTGTACAGACAGCCAGCAGTTAGCGCAGTTAGCTTAGCCACAGATGTGTATTTTAGAAGAAAAAACAAAACACTATTTAAACGGTGATATCTTTCCATTAAAGGTAGTTTGTACTTTTTATGAACGAGGCAGGAAGGACATCTCTAAGACATCTTCATGAAGCACAAACACACACGCACACGCACACACACACACACACACACAGACACACACACACACACACACACACACACACACACACACACACAGATCTGTCTGATGTTTTTCCATGCGATCTATTTTCATACACTAATGATCCTCGGTGTTTACACGCATCTCACCGGACATCTGACTGCAGGATTTTATTTTTATATCTCAGCTTATTATCTCCCATCTTAAGTATCTACTTGTGTGAAGTTACGTTTGTTTTAGCGCTACATACCAATCTGTTTTATATTAAAATCTTCCTCGTGTCGACGCAGAGATGTTTCTCACTTTCTTCGTAAAGTAGATTTGGTTTTTGTTGGTTTTTGTTCTTCTTTTTCTCCGTCTCTCTGACCTCGTCTCTGGATCTCTAATGTTTTGCAAAGTATACCAACTAATAATGAATTGAATCCAGAGAGTGATTTGATACTAGATGGGGTGTTATATCCTAAATATGATTGAAAGTGAAGACTGTTTTCAGAGAGTTTACGTTAGATTTGAGACTGTCCCTTAAAGTGCCAATAAATCTGATCTGCAAAAAGTGTTTGCTTATATTTTCTAATGCACATTAAATGTCTGAAATCTGTCCCTCGAGGTGACCCTAACCCACCACCATGTGTCCCCGGTGTGTCTGGGAACTCACGCAGCGTCAGAAAACAAAACCCTCTGTCTTTTCCTCCGTACCCACATCTCTAAAAACGGGGGAACGAGCGGATACAGATTTGCTGCCGATATGACGTAATTTCGGATGGTGGACCCACAGGAGCCGTTTCTCAATCGCGAAGAAACTGGCTTCCAAGCCAATATTTCAAGGATACTACGTCATCGAGTGCCGCCGAAGGACTGTTCCAATCTCCATCATACTTGGAATTCCACCGAGGTCGCGTCCTTGGTTTGGGGGAAATTTCGAGGCTGCACATGGGTAGACTTCGCGTCCTTCAAATCCCCACAATGCTTTGCGCACGGACCAATTTCCCCAAAATCTGTTGCGGAGAATGGCTGAACCGATGCAGCGCAGCACACATTTAAATGTAAGTATGTAGTGGCGTAGAACATGTGTTGGTCAATATGTTACTTTGTTGCATTTGTTATCACCAAAAATGTGTTCCGTGAAAGTAAAGCAAGTTCATAATTAGATAGACATCGTGAGTTATTTATTTTCGGTACAGTTTATTTTGAAACCGTTAGAGAGAGTGGCACACTTGTTAGCCTGTTCCATTCTTCTTTGTTTTCTGAAGCCGTGGCTTGGAAGCATACTTGCTTCGTTTCTGTAAGGAAGTGACTTGGAAGTACACGCCAGCATCCTCGCGATTGAGAAACGGCCTGTATCTATCTCCGAC
>NW_011334213.1:0-1138 GCF_000735185.1 Notothenia coriiceps
AGCAATAGCTCACGACAGGTTCGACCCTCCGCTTCGCGTCGGGCCGAACCACGCCCCTTAGCTGTGATATAATGAGCATATATCACGGCCTGAAGTGAGCTATTGCTTTTGTAAAATGGTTACCAAGTGTGGCAATATGAAAGAAAAATACAAACTCTAATTTAAATTGTTTTTATTAGTAAATAATGATGTTCAAAATGAAATAGTCCCTCCGTTGCCTTCTGCACGAAACATAGCGAGGTGGTTGCTATGCAACAACACTAACAGCTAGCGAACATATTAGACTGAGAGCGTTGATCCATTATTGGGCTATTTATTTACATTCATTTGTATGTTGCACCCACTGAAAACTGTCCAGCATCAGTAGCATGGCTTACGTGGTTACTTGTATAGGTTGAGGTTGTTCTAGGCTGTTGCTTGGCGTGGCGAGAATATTGCACCACTTTATCCGGTCCCGAGATTCGGCTTCCAGTAGCTCTGGAGAGAGCTTTCGCACCTGTGGCCACTAACGGTGATAATTTCTCTGCTTTGTTTCAAGACCCACATCAGAAAGCTTTTGAATGGTGGTACTTTTCCAGTTGGTCTACCTGCTCTTCACGTAGCTCTGCATGTCGTCGTTTAGGTGCTTTTCTTTTGGAGATAGGCACTGCTCAATCCACTCCTCCATAGTAAGACCCCCCCGGAGGTCGAAGTTAATCTTAAATGTTTCCATTTTATGCTTTGTAAATTTGTTTCGTAACGGAAGAAATTTAAGTCAAATCAAGCAATCTGATTGGTCGATAGTGTTTTTGCGGAACTCTTTGATTACAGATTTTAAAACATCGTTGCTTGCTTTAAAAGTAGCACAATTCATTATGTCAAACCTTGGAAAGTATCTAGATATCCCTGCCCTAATGCCAAAGGAACTGCACACTGAATATGTTTTGCCGTTTGGTGTCTATCTCTGGACCGCTGCGTAAAAAGGAGAGTTTCTGCCCCGTTACTTCTCCGCTGCTTTCTTGTTCCAGTTTGCCCAACTGTATACTGTTTGTCTCAGGCACGGAGGGATACTGACTTGTTGTGAAAAGTAACTTACAATTCTACCCGTGGTATGCGCTCAGTATATCACGGCTAAGAATCAGATTGCTTGATTTGACTT
>NW_011334214.1:0-3946 GCF_000735185.1 Notothenia coriiceps
CGGCAGATATGTAATATTTAATGCAGCCGAACCGTGTATTACAATGCCGTTATGTGATGACTTTCAAAGAGAAAAGCAAGCACACTCGGAATAAAGTATTATTTTATTTTTAAAAAACGTTTTCAGATTTCACATCACACAAACACCAAATCCCAGCATGCATTGCGGCTAAACCATCCAATCATCGAGCTGAGGATCTTGCCTACCTCCGTAACCGGTTTCGTTTATCACCGATGTATTTTGTTATACACACATTCCTTCACATTTTAATTTGCATTAAAGTATTTCGTGAGGCCTTCTAACATGTTTTTAAATATAACTACGGTTGTAGTTGAAGAGTTTGTAAATTAACATGAACCGAAGCTGTTGCCTGGCTACTCAATCGCACAACGTCACCGTCCGTTAATTCCACATCCACACGCATGGATTAACATCGATTTAATACAGTAATGTAGCCTTTGTTTCTGCTAAAAGAGGTGTCGACCAGCTGGGGAAACAAGAAAATCGGCGTAATCGAGTGTGACTATTAAAAAATAAATCATTACGTCGGGGTAGCATTTGCTTGGCATTTCCGGTTATTTCTCCACTGGTTAACGTGGGTTAACAATACCGTGTAACTGTCACGTTTGAAGGGACGAAATCGTGACATCTTCACATCTCCAAGCATGGTAAATCGTCACATGTTCACGTCTTGCCGTGATACCTGGTTGGACAAAACAGTTGTATCTGTGTTTGAAAAGTCTTGTTCCAGACACTCAATAGATTGATTTAGATATGTGCTAATACACCCAAGGGAGGGGGCTTATCTCAGGCTTTAAAGAGGCCCTATTATGCTTTTTTGTGTTTTACTTCCTGTAGTGTGTATGTAATGTAAGTTTGTGTGCATGTAAATGGTCTGCAAAGGCTAAGATCACCCCCACCGCCTGAAATTCCTCCAATGTACTCCTTTGTTTTTTTCCGTAACATAGTGATATCACTATTTATCATTTGCACTTATATCGGCGCTCCTATTGGCTCACGCTGCGACACATTGTACATTTCGTACATTGGGCAGGACATCTCTGAGCGGTTGACAAATCACAACAGAGCTGGCCAGCTAACCAATCAGAGCAGACTGGGCTCTGGTTTCAGACAGAGGGTGAAAAGAGGTGCTGCAGCACAGGCAGTATGAGAAAAAGAAAGAGCCTTTTTCCTGATTAAAAGACACAATGTTTGCATTTCTGTATTCACGGGCCAGCACAGGGACATTATTCTGCTGTAAAAGAAAAGGGACAAACACCAACTGCTGACACAAAGTTGGAAACTATTCTTTTTGGAAAGGTCATTGTGTGTTGTAGCATTCAAATGTACCTTAATTGGAACCAAGAGGCACACCCAGACCAAAAATATACTTTCGCCAAGTAGTGTCTATAAAACATTTTAAACTACACTTTAAGCCTGTAGTTGTTGTTTTTCAAATATAGAAATTAAATCAGGGTTTTGTTATTTAAAGACTCAAAAAGTAAGCGTGGAAAGACAGGCCATTGTAAAATGAACCAACATTAAACAAAAAGTAAATTTTGTTATCTTAACATTTTAGTGATTTCTGTGAACAGGCTTCAAGCTTTAGTATTACTCACACTGTATTTAGCACATCTTCAACATCCATTCCCATCTGCTGTTGTGCAGTCTTTTGAAAAAGATTTGAAACCCCTGCAGCTTTAGGGTTTCTGTTAAACGTCACAAAGCGGACACAGGAAACTGATTTCCAATACTCTCGGTCAATACACAGCAGGACAAAAACTCAAATGCTCGACACAAGATGTGACAGGCTTCAAAAGGCCTGTAGACATTTGTTCTTCAATAAATAAGTTCTCCAAAGGACAAATTTGCACACAAAATAAACGTAAAAGAAGCCTAGCATCATGCTTCCTGCTGTATTGTAGGCTTTTCCTGCTCTGATCCCTGATATACACAACGGCCCAGTGTTTCTCTGCTCATATGTTATTTAACACTTTAGCACTGAGTTCTATAACTGTAGCACAGGCAGCAGCCAGTTCTGTCTGACAGCAGCAGACCTGATTACCTGTCACGATGCTGACTGTCGTGATAAAGTGATGCATCACTGTCACAATGATTTCTGATTGTGACGCTGTATGTGGAGTCTACTTCTTTTGACTCAGCTTTCACAACTTTTAAAGAGTAGCTAAAAATCCTAAATGCAAGATGTATTATTGAATTCAGAGGCAGTTTGTAGGAAGAGTCTCTGTCTGTGTTACAGAACAATGCACAGTACATTTCAAAATATAACATTTTTAAATACCCTTCCTTGTTCTGAAGATAATCTGTAAAGACCCTGCCATCAAATGTGCAGGGAAAAGAGGTTGGATAGAATATTAGAGACATGAGAATTAAATATGAAACCTTTTTGTTTACTTATTCAAGGAGAGACACTACAGGTAGATCTAGTTAAAGACTACAATAATACTGTTGATACAACCATAAAAGCAGAGGTGGGAGAAGTACTCAGATCTTGTACTAAGTAAAATAAGTAGTACCAGAGTGTAGGAATACTCTGTTACAAGTAAAAGTCCTGCATTCAAAAGGTTACTCAAGTAAAATTGCAAAAGTATTGGCATCAAAATATACTGGTACCAGAAGTACTTAATAACTAGTTAGTAACTTAGTAACTAATTATCAGGTGTGTCTAAAGTCTGATTTAAGATGTAGCGGAGCGAAAGTACACGATTTACCTCTGACTTGTAGTGGAGGAGATGTACAAAGTAGCATAAAATGGAAATATTACCAGTACTTGAGTAACGTTTCAGAAATGTGATTTAATGCTATGTATTGCTGAATTCATATCAGAAATCTACAGAATCAAATAGAGATTGTAGTACAACAAACAAAATGGACGCAGGATTTGCCCCAAACACAGATAGATCAATGCTGAAAGGGACAGATCACATTACATTACATGTCACTTGTTAGACACTTTTATCCAAAGTGACTTACATGTACATAGTCAATACTGTGGGCAATCCCCACAGGAGCAATTTGGAGTGAATTGTCTTGCCTAGGGACACAACGACATGCTGACTGCAGTGGGGTTTGAGCCTGTAGCCCCCTGATCCCAACACCAAGGCTCTATCCACTGCGCCACACGCGATCACAAAGTGTTGTAAAGGTATATGTATCAATTTACATGTTGGTAACAATGGGACAAAGTATGATAACTCCAAGAGAGAGAAATGATCCAGTTGTATTCCACAGGGCTGATCAGGGGAAGAGGAAACAGGTGAGCATGTGGATGAGGACATCAGGTGAGTGGAGTAGGTGGAAAGTCTGAGGGCATCTGGTGGACACACAGAAGATAGCAATGAACAGATATGCAGTATATGGTGTGGGGCAAAGTGGGAACGTGGCTGGTGGGGAGAGAAAAGAGAAGAGCGGACACTTAAGAGAGTAATTCATTCTGAGTGGGACATGAAGGGGGATCCCTTAAATTCATTCTATCCAATGGTTGTTGAGATATTTCAGTCTGAATGAACCTGGCAATGCTATCCATGCTGCTAGATTTAACACAGTTACACAGATTTGTCTTGTTGTTATTTCATACACAGATAACTGTATATATGCACATTAAATCAATATAAACTAGGCTCTGTGTGGGTTATCTTAGCTGTGTTTCTGACTAAAGAGACCCTGAAGCTCTTACAAAAGTGCAATAGGGATGGATTTTAGTCTCATATAAAGATTTTAGCCATTACCTTGGCAACTAACCTTGAGAGAAAAGTAAAAATATCCATTATTGGAATTACAATGGCTGGCTAGAGGAAGAACTGAGTGAAGAATCTGCACATTGTGGCCGTTTCTCGATCTCGAGGAAACAAGCCAATATTTCAAGGATGCTACGTCATTGAGTGCCACCGAAGGACTGTTCCAATCTCCAGCATACTTGGAATTC
>NW_011334215.1:0-11756 GCF_000735185.1 Notothenia coriiceps
CTGTGCACCGTTATGGTGTAAATATAACCTATCTATGAATTAAATCAAATGTAAAAGTCAGCCAAATTAGTGTTGATACTGCAAGGAGACGTATTGTGTGAAGAGAAATTGTAAGATGTTGTTTAATTGTTGATATATTTATGATGCACGTTAATTATTCAGTTTCAGCGGCATTTCTTCCAGTTTTTTCCTAAAGATCTTCTCATCAGGGCTCTATAAATAAAGAACTACGGAAGATCTGTAATATGTAATGCAGCCGGACCCGTGTATTACAATGCCGTTATGTGATGACTTTCAAAGAGAAAAGCAAGAACACTCGGAATTAAGTATTATTTTATTCTTTTAAAATATTTTCCGGATTTCATATCATATAAACACCAAATCCCAGCATGCATTGCGGCTAAAACATCCAATCAGCGAGCTTAAACCATAGCTGAGGATCTTGGGTAAGCGCTCGAAATGCCTACGTCTGTTTCCGGTTATATTTATTTTGAAATTCAGTTCCTGAAGGACGTCAATAAAGCCCGAGATTATGGAATTAAACCAATAAATAAAAGCAAGGATAATTGTGTGTTATTGTTGAGTAAATAACAGTGTGTTATTTTGAAAAGAATAACAAATTAGAAGGAAAAAAAGATTTAAAAATACAGATTTCAGTATTCTGAGGCTCTGAGCCCCATTTATTTCCCTCACAGACGGAAACAAAAGTCCGAAATTATACGATTTAAAATAAAAGCAATAATTGTGGCTTGATATTGAGTAAGAACATGTTTTTATGAACCACACAGCTTCCGGTCTTCCACGACCCGACCGGAGAAAAAGACGTTCTGCAGGCACGAAACACATTACCAGTAGAAATACATTGCTTTTAAAATCTTGCTGTGCAACACGAAAAAAAGGGGAAAATCGTGTTGGTGAACACGAATCAATAGATTAAAAATCGTGTTGGTGAACACGAAATGCCATGAGACTGGGTTGGTATATACACACACAGTTCTATTCACATTAGTCAATATATTGCCAATCAAAACTGATTTTGAGTATTATCTGTATTAGGTTCAACTTTAATATGCAAGATGTGTTACACTCCATTGAGGAAATATTGTTTTTCTTTCAACATAGCAGGGTTTTTATATTTAACTTTCAAAGAAAGACAACACTGCAAAACAACACAATTAAAATTAGCATCTCCTGAGGCAAAAATCAAATGTTAATACTTATAATTAGATGCATCTAATCTGTTAGGACCACTCTCCCATACTGTATATCCACTGATGTGCAGTACAAATCAATTAAGAAAAAAATCCTTTCTTCGTGGCATGGTTTGCGAAACTCCTGGTGTGTACGTACATTTGTGTTTGAATGTGCTTTGAACAGTGGAAAGATGTATCAAGGTATTGAAGAAGAACATTTTTCAAACCACTTAGCCCGTCTAAATCCATCTATTATAAAGAATGTGTAACCTTCAAGTTGATTCTGAGCGTAAACCTGCTATTGATGCAAAGTCTGATAGTAACTGTGCCTCATCTGTTCTCAGAAGGAAAAGACTACTCAACAAACAGTGGTACTGGCTTGTAATATTCACACTCCTTTTTTTCTCTGTTTTCTTTCGTCTTTATTTGACTGTTTATGGTTTGCTTTGTCTAAAACAAAGCTTAGACCTAAGTGCACAAGTCAAAATGTTGATTTGTGTAATCAAAGGCCATAACTCAATAGGTTTTGTAGAATGAGGAAGTGGTCCAATAAATAATAAAATACATACAATAAATCAAAACCCTAGATAGTATGCTTATGTATAGATATGTATGATATGGCAGTACATATCCAATCGCACAAATGCCACCCAAGGCATAGTGCCATTGGATTTAGTTGACAAAACCATTCCAATTTATGGTTCTGGTAGATATGAATAGACATGCTGCCTCCAGTGTTCTCTCACTGTTCTAATAGTGAGAGATTGATCTGCAAGACATGCTGAACAATTAATTCTTGAATTGATTTTCTGCTTGGGATTAGTGTAGCTGCAGTCTTTAAAAAATATATGTGGTGCCTCAGGCCCAGAGCAAATTTTGCTGGCTGATAAGTCAAACAGAAAGAACATGAAGGTCAGGGAGTGTTGAACAGAGCCAGAGTGACTCAAATGAAGGGCAGACTGAGCATATGTTCAAGAGAGGCAAGCGGGTTCCAAACTGATCCTACAGTTTAGAAACACTGATGGGCATTTTCATTGGCCTTAACTACACATAAGACATGGAGCATGGCACAAGCACATTTAAATGTTTGATCTACATAACTAATAATAACCTAACATTTTAATGTATCACTCATTTGACAAGTATATTAGTTGATGCAGGAGCACCTGTAGCAGTGCTGGTGCTTAATCATGTTTTTATGGGCTCATCTGCATAAGAATGGCTGGCAATAATGTTGTTTTCAGTAGTCTGGTTGGAAGATTCCAGAAATGACTCTTCTGCAGAGATGACCCTAACATACTGTGAGTGGTTACCATCATTTTAATATGCTATACATGCATCACATTTCTCGACATTTCTGATCGACTGTTTTTTATTTGTGTGTCATGGCTCATTGGAGCTCAGGCCATATGGATGTGGAAGCCATTACTCACGTGTAGTGATCAACACACTTTTTTGTTAATTACACATGTCTTACCAAACAAAGAAAGCCTAACAGCGAGCATACTCTCTAAATCCTGTCATATACGAAGATGGATGGTAATGACCAGCCTTTACCTGACTGTAAAGTATGCAGCTGCATGGACTGCCCTCTCCTTCTGGCAAGTCATTAGGAGTGCATCATCAGGGTCTTCCTTCACACCTGGAAAAGCAGGTGCAGGGCCTCGACCTCATAATTGAGTACAAGGTGAGCTCAAATAGTAGACATCTCCCTGTTTGGGGAGTCTAGGGTGCAGTAGTAGTTGTAACACAGAGAGAAAAAGAGGCAGAGTGAGTGAAGCCTTTTTAAGAATAAAAAACCTTTTTCCTGTTTTAAATAAGAATTCTCCTCGGTTCAGAATCCATGCCAATTATAGACTGCAGCTTGAATTCTTATCCATGCTGATAGAAAATATTGAGGAAACACATCACATCCAAGCAATCAGGTGATATTTTGCATGCAAAGTGTTTTTGCTTCTCATGCAGCGATAAATCATTTGTTTAATTTTCAGTTTAAGGGAGGCTTGGATTAAAGAACTCATTTGCATTATTGAGCATCAGACCACTGCTAGAAAATGTACTTCTTTAGAGAGATAATGACTCAGTGGAAGCCACGGCTCAACAAGACGTGTCACATTTTACTGTACATCATAAAATGAATCAAGGGCATGGATAAAACAGTACAGTCCCATGAAGACTGATCGAGTGTGTGAAGAAGACTAGTTTTACGTGAGGAGACATGGTAATGGCTGTTGATGCTCAATTGTCTTTTTGACATTGGATGTGGCCCTTAAGAACAAAACGCAATACTTATGCAAAGTATTAATCAAGTATCAAAATTCACCAAGCCAGTTTCGCTTAAGTGCTTTCTTGGCAGATGAAGCAGTGTGTATGTGAGTGTGTTTCATAGAGAGCGAGAGAGACAGATAATAGTTCTCACCTCATTTTAAAATAGTCATTACACCAGCCTAAGGAAACCTTGCTCAGGTGGAATTTGTATTGAACGAATACTCCCAATACTGCACTATGCTGACAGGAATATAAAGCGGAGACCCGCGTCCGTAACCTCAAGCCAGCCATTTGCCATGGCATCTGTGAGGGTAATGGGAGAGGACAAGAGGGGGTGGGGATGTGACACTCATTGCATGCACCTCTGGCTATGGCGGGCAAGCCTGAAGAAGTGTTTGAAAGTGAACTGATTTAGGCTGCTAGGACTAGCGACCGTCCGTCACACCAGCGGCAAAGTAAATTTGAGAGAAATGAGCCTTTATAGATAGTGTATTGGTCCTGACTGCAGGCAGTCAGCATCCATTTATGCTAATGGTGAGGCACACAGACCAAGGTGCCTGCCTCAGGTCCTGCTTATTTCCCTCACTACTCCTGTCCCTGTTTCTCTGTGTTAAGCGACTCTTAACTGATTCTTTGTACTTTTATGCTCACAAGGTACCTGTTTTTTCTATCTTCAGTTATATGTAAGCCCTGGCTGCTGTAAGATTTTTAATCACTTCATGCCTTTTTAGGTCATGTTTTCTTTTTTATTCTCTTTTGAACTACTTTGACTCTTAAATTCTCCTTAATATTTGATTCATGACGATATTTGACTAAAGCTGATCTAATTCAACAATATTGAAACAAGACCCCGGGTTAACGTCATAAGTTAATATGTCATTCTCCCCTGCTGTAACTTTGGTCATTGAAACAGAGTTGATAGGCCATTATAAGTGAGTGATGGAGTGATTGCTAATGAGGAGGATAGAGTATGCAGCCAAGCCCTACTTGATGAAGTGTGATAGATAAAGGAAGAAATCGTCCTGCTAATGCGTAATTGAGTTTGAAAAGACATCATCATCTTGAGGTGAGGGACGATTATAGATGACCCCCAATTATTTTATTATTGCGGCAGCTTTTGAGATACGAGAATCTTCAAGATTTCAATGTCACTTGCCTTTATAGTTAATAGGGGGCTGCAAAGACAGGCCTGCTGAGGTAGTCATTTTACCAGTGATTGAAACATGCACAGGTGTTCATTTTTCTGTATTTCTTAAACGATTACATCCTGAATGGGACAGACGTGTTGATAATGCCATATAGTTAATGAGCTAATGATTGGTGAACCATATATCTACGTCTCAATGTGTGTCCCTCCCTTCCTCCTCTCTCTTAAACCCCTTAGCACCGCAATAAAAAGTGAACAGTTTTAAATATGCAGGCATATTGCTCATATTGGGAGACAGGCACGGACATAAAAATAGGACAGAGCTTAAAGGCAGGATATATATTTCTTGAAATGAGTCGTTCATACACATGCACTAAATATACAACGTTTATATTGCATTAGCAGTTAAATCACAGCAGTGACCTCACCATTTGCTTTCTTCGTAAACAGCCACTTAGCTTGATTACCTCCTACTCACTACTCTGCTCCCGCCATCATAGACCTGTCAAAGCCTTCTCCACAATAGCATCCTTCTTTGCCAGTGTGACATTGTCTGGAAAATAAAAATCCATAGATCACAGTTTTCCAGACCAGACCACCTAGGTGACAATGAGTCCGGACAGCATCACCTCCCTTTCTGGGCCATGCCACAGTCCACTCAGGTTCCAGAGCGGCGGGAGTTGATCAGTCATTGAGCAAGGCATTAATCTGCTGTGACACACTGACTCTCCCCTTGGAGGACGTCCGGAACTGGGAAACTGTCCAACAGCAGTGCCCATTGCTGCTAGAGTAATGCAGGGTGTCAGAGAAGCTGGCATGGATGGGGGGACATGGTATGGAGGGAAGGGGGGTGAACGGCAGAGGTGTGGGGGGGGGCTGAGATGCTGGGATGCTGGATCAGCAGAAAAGAGAAGAGGGATATGGGAGAGAATAAGAGGGATTGGATTTGCCGTAGTGCAGATAAGAACTATAAGTTAGTTTGAAATAAGCTGAGTTAAGCTTTGAAAGAGAGTCACTGGCTGATCCTTTTCCTGTTTTGTGTTCAGATTCTGTGGGAAGTGACTATAGTATCTTTACAGCCATCAGAATGTTGTTATTGCAGTATTTATAGTAAAGGGTTCAAATAGTGTATCAGTGATGGGCAGGTATCAGTATATCCTACAATTACTTCTCTAATTTCACACAGGCAGTTTCGCTAATCGCTATTGGTCCTGTACAATTGGCTTTATAGATAAGCACACAACAACTAAATACTGTTTTGAAGTTGTGATAAGAGATGTTTCATAATGAAATCACATTGAAGTGAGTTCAAGTTGATTTTGTAGTATTTGATGTGAAGATAAAACACAACTTCAAAAACGTTTCATGCTATTTTCATCTGATCAAGTTCTTTGAATGAGTTCTTATAAGACATTGGGTTTGATTTCATATGGAATCTGCACGTCTTTCAACCAGTACATGAGCCAGTTTAATATTCAGGTCCCTACAGGCCGTCATCACAGTATGGCATCTTTATGACAAGAATTATTACACCATATGCAACAAAGGATCCTCGACGCAGCAGTCTGATTTCACTGAGATATCAAAGAGCTTGACTGAAGGCACTGATTGCACTGAGAACTGATGTATACCATTCAAGACTCAATGAAAGCAACTATAGAAGAAATGTTAATTGTTGCTTACAATCTTGTATCTTACATCTTCTATGTCAAAGTGGTTTCACTTCAATGTCACACTCTCCCTTCTCTCCCCTATATCTCACCTCTCGAACCCTGCCCCCACTGGACCGGGACTTTAATAACCCCCCACACACACAGACTCAACAAAAAAAAGTCCATGCACCAGTCACTTTTACGCTGCTATGGACATTTTTACACTCCCATTTGCACTATGTACATCTGTTTTACATATATCCTGCTTACTTGAAGTAAACGGTTATTTTGTGTTTTTTTGTACATATTGACTGTTCTTGCCTTTTAATGTGTGTTTTTTTATACCTGGGTCTGTCGGAAACAGTATTTCGATCTTTTTGTGTGTACAAACATATTTTTGAGATTGACAATAAAGTTGACTTTGACTTGACTATTACAATGACTCAAAGACTGACTGAAAAAAATTGTAAATGCAAAACTGTATGAAGTAAATGTGCTATTTAACAATTACTACATTTAACTGCATTGATGAAATAGGATGTGCTTTTTTTTCATCTTCATTTAGCATTTCCGAAATATTAACTTTTTTAATAATCACCTTGGTAAATTGGACTGACTAAATACAGAGAGTATTCTTGTGTCCGATAAGCAGTGACTCACCACACTTCTGATCAAAGCATACAATATGCATGCATACATAGGCAAAAAGATACACCCACATCAAGGAATTCAGGGAATTAATTTGTGAGTAAAATATAATTATTATGAATACGAATTCACATAACATAAAATAGCTTACCCAATACTTGGTTAAGACGCATATGTGTGCAGTTATGCAAATGTATTTATGAACAGGTAAAACAGTCAGTTGGTGTAAGTAATGAAATGCTGTACTAAGTGGTGGTATGAATCAAATAGTTATTTTCTCTGGAGCCACTTCTTCCACCACCGCCTATTTAGTCCCTAAGGAATGGTGAGCATAAACATCAAAGCAGAAATTACATTAATCTACCACTCAGATGTTGAACTTTGTTCGAGCAAGTTTCTTTCATATGAAAATACAGAAGGGGTTTCAATGCTTCTCTGCATGCTAATCATTCCAGCCTCCAGTTTACATAATCAGCGTCCAGTACTGGTGCAGTGACACCAGGGAGAGTAATGGACCAATGCATATGGCATACAGGGGATCAGGTGCAGTAAAGTCATGGTTGCTGCACTCCCCCAGGGTTTAGAAGACAAAGGCTGAAGACCCGCCCCATAAATGTCAGAGGGAGCACCTGCTGCCATGAATAACTACAGAGATAACAGATCCCGGACACATGCCCACCTGCTGGGAGGGCACACACAGGCCACGGTGCTTCACAGAGGAGGGACGACATTCAGGGAAATATAGAACACATACACAGCATGGTGGTTAATTATCACAACATACTGCAGCACACGGAGTACGGCTTGTCTGGGAATGCTTTTAAGTAGAAGAAACCTAAGAATTTCGTACACTTAAAGAAAATGTAGTCACTCAGTACCATTACGGTCAAGTACAATAACAATTTGGAACATGTTACTTGTATCAAGGTATATGGTCACCAGAAAGAACACTGCTAATTAGGGTTTGTTAAATGAATTGTGTATTTTATTGAACTCATTAATATTGCCTGGATCTGAACCTTTTGGGAGGAGAACTGTCGGAGGTTTCTTTTCAGGTAATCCAGCGATTTTAGAGCACCTGCTGAAAATGAGAATGCCTGTCTGATAGTGAAGTTACCATGGGAGAATTGAAGAAAATACATTTAAATAACTCTAAGATAAGGAAGTAAAACTACATTAAATCCAATTATAACTTTAGTTTGGTTCCACCAAAATGAAAGAAATTCACAATCTGCTAAAACTTATTTCTCTAAGGAGTGTCACATTCCATGTTAGGTAAAATTGTCGCCTAATAGCTGAGTGTTATCACCTGAAAATATACCTTAAATGGAAAACATATAAACATCAGATTATATTACCTATGTTATGTAAAGAGAGAAAAGTATAAGACAACGGTAGGATAATAATAACTTTCAGTAAAACCTAGTACCTCGAAACACAATAATGGCAAGAAGGAATATTGCTGCAAATTATCGGACTTATTAATAATAATATGCGTCATAATAATGCAGTCAGAAGATCAACACAAACATATTGACATTATGTTTTTTACTGCATTACACTTATTTTTCTGACTTCACATCTGCCACAGAGTAACTTGCTCTTGTATTTAAATATAATGTTCCCAAACTTATTTTACTTTTTACTTTCAGAGGGAAATGTGCTAGCATTGTGTTGGTGACCAGTATTTTGCAGATTAAAATGAACAAGTTCATAGTTCTCAGTTTTTTATCTAAACTTAGTTCAAAGTCCCGAGACATGAATAGTTCATTTTCATTTCCTCTGAAAACCAACAATGACCAAAAGAGTATCACAAGGGACAATTTGGGTTCCTTTGTTCAGTCCTGACAAAGTGCTGAAGTACAACTTGACGGCACCATACAATAAAACATATTTTCTTCTATTTTTGATATACTTCATCATGCTATGCTTTGCCTGCCAGGGATGTGCTTCAAGCTAAAGTGTTTTGCATAGACGAGGATGGGCCAATGTTCATACACTTGGCAGAGGAGATGATCATTTACACTAGGGCCACTACAAAACTCCCAACACTCGCAGAACACCCAGATTCACATCATTAATTATTTGTTTCAAGCTAAAAATAGCAACACACCCTAATCTTACAGTATATGACAGAATTGCAACTGTAAATGAGGGTTATGCGTGACTTTTTAGTGTTTAAAGGATGAGACCACTCTTGACAGTCAACCAATCACATGAACAGCAATTTAGAAGCAACAATTGGTATACGTGCTCTACACAACCTAACTTAACCATCCCTTACTCAGGCAACAGTAGCCCTGCACTGGCATTTTAATGTTGACCTTGTAACATTTGTGACTAGAAAAGTGAAAACCATGGTGCTGGCCAAATGAAATCTGAATGTTTTAGAAAGAAGAGACAACAATGCAATAAGAAAAGTGTACACAACACTAAAGTGTATGAGGTACATGAAAAATGAGTCAGAAATACACATTCTCATGATTTGTTCAAGAAACATCAGCTCACCCATACGACTCTGCACCTGCTGTAACATGTTTTGCTTGCAGCAATTTTACCTTACTTCGTATGTTATTACATGTTTCATCGAGAGAAAAATATGTGCTCAGTTGGACAGCCCTTTGGCCCTGACCTTGGCAACCCCCACATGTTGACTGTGCCATCTGATCCATTCCTTCTATAAAGACAAACCTCCATCAGGCTTTCCAGCTGTGCTCATTAACGTGTGAGTAATTGGTTACAAATTGGAAGGAAAATAAAACGTGTGGGTCAGAAAAAACTCCAGCCTGTCTGCCCTATTAAAACACAAGTCAATTCACCAGCTGGCTCCAGCACAGGAACATGTTGTTGTTTGCTTTTATATCCAGCCAGCACAATTGTTGGGTTGATGGTTGTAAAATGTTCATTTGAGGATAAAGCGTTTACCCATCTCTAAAGCCCAGAGTCTAAGTCATATAAAATCACACAAACATGTGAAACACCTGTAACACCCACTGCTGTTAGCATATTTCAGCTTGATTATGCCAATACAAATTCCGAATGGTAACATTTCCAACACAATTTTACGAGCATATTTACAAAGCTCGCTGCTGTTTTATCTGTTATTTATCAATGCAGCGATCCACAACCCTGTGCACTCGACTCAGAATAAAAGGACTGCATGGGTTGTTGGCACTTCATATTGAGTAGAAACTTTGCAAATGAAGCCTGATGGTGAAGACAGATAGGGGTGCAGAGGGCAATAGGGGCACCATAAATCAACATCCATCTGAGCTGCCACAAGTAGTTTGGACTGATGTCTCCTCAGCATCCCAAAGGCACTGGATGGGGACCTCATAGCGCTTCTCCAGCTCCATGACAGTGGGCATGATTGCATGTTTCATAACAACATTGCTCAGAGAAAGCATTCTTTCATTTCTCTTCGTCAAGTTGTTCTTTTTTATTTTTTTTAGAGGTTGCCTTGCATTCAACAAAAAAGTTTTCTGGCCTTTATATTGGCAGTACAAAACAAAGTATACATGTATTAATGTTTTTACTGATTTGAACTAATTTGTATGAAATGCCATTAGTAAATATACCAAACACTCTTATTCTTTATTCATTTGTACCCTTGCATGACAAGACAGTCTGATTTCCAAATATGATCTAAAAGCAAAAGAGAAGATTTACCAAATTGGTGTTTATTTTGGTTAAACCTGAGGCAGTGTTTCACACAGCAAGATTAGTGGTTTAGTAAACATATTTTGTCTCAAAGGGGAATACTCCACCAAAAACATGTTTATCTACCACTTACCATGCTTGGTTCTGAAGAGACAAAAACTTTTAAACTTTTCAAACTATTCCTACGGCATGAATAACTTCTCTGCTCTGTTTTTTGTTTATGCTTCTGTTAAAGCCCGCGTCACACTGTTCCGAAATTGATCCCAGATGGACACACGATAAAGGAAATGTTCAAATTTGGCTCTGATTCTAATAACATCGGGCCATTCGTGAGGGCATCTTAAGCCATCGTATGACCGCCGGTGGAGTTTCTCAGGCTTCGGCAGCAACTTCATGAGCGGTGGAAAAATCTTTGGCATGCCAAAAAATTGCAGAAAGACCTTGCGAAGGTTCATTTTCGTGTTGAATTTGTGTGTCCATTTTGCCCTTCGTAAGGCCATCGTGCAACATGTTCTCACTCCCAACCCGTCACATATTGACGGACGGTCAGGGCACCTCCCCGTCACTCTATTACGTACAGGGTACCCCTTGGAAGTCAGTTTTCAACGGGCAGGGCGTCCCATTGACTTGCATAGAGCTCCCTGAACGTTGGTGAGGAGTTGGGATCGAAAATCGCGAAATGCTCTCCGCAGATCCATTCTCACAGCGTTTATCAATCTTTTTCTTACTCAATATCAAGCCACACTTATTGTTTTTACTTCTTTATTTTAATTGAATAATGTAGGACTTTTGTTGCCGTCAGTTATGGGGAGAGTAGGGGCTCAGAATACTGAAATCTGTATTGTTTCATCGTTTTTTCCTTCTAATTTTGTATTCTTTTCTAAACCACACACTGTTATTTACTCAACAATAAGACACAATTATCCTTGTATTTTTATTTATTTGTTTGATTAATAAACACAAGTTGGAGTCCGTCAGGTTTCTTTAGAGAATTTTACACCCTGAAGTAAGTATTCTCACCGCTTCGCTTGACAAACCCTGTGATAGTCCTCAAGCTCTGTGATTGGATGTTACGAGGGTTACGCAGAGCGTCGAACAACACTTTGAAATGGGATGGAACCACGGCAGACTGTCCAAAACTGGATTTGAACGGGTCCACCCCGTCCCCCCCTCCCCCACCCCGTCCCC
>NW_011334215.1:12262-13513 GCF_000735185.1 Notothenia coriiceps
GCTGTGCACCGTTATGGTGTACATATACCAATATACCGATTGGGTCAAATATAAAAGTCAGCCGAATTAGTGTTGATACTGCAAGGAGACGTATTGTGTGAAGAGAAATTGAAGATTTTGTTTGATTGCTGATATATTTATGATCCACTTCACATATTCAGTTTTGGCGGCAGTTCTTCCTGTTTGTCTAGAAGTCCTCTCAGCAGGGCTCTATAAATAGCGAACTACGGCAGATATTTAATATTTAATGCAGCCGAACCGTGTATTACAATGCCGTTATGTGATGACCTTCAAAGAGAAAAGCAAGCAAACTCGGAATAAAGTATTATTTTATTTTTTAAAAATGCTTTCGGATTTCACATCAACAGGAAGTCCGGTTAACTATAATGTCCGTGCGCAACAATTACCTCAATCCATAGATCCGCGCCGCGGGTGAATAATAATCACCACATTACACACATCTCTTCACATTTAAAATTTACATTAAAGTATTTTGTGAGGCCTTCTAAAATGTTTTAAAATATAATTAGGGTTGTAGTTGAAGAGTTTGTAAATTATTGCGTTGCGCAATCGCACAACGGCACGTCCATTAATTCCACAACCACACACATAGATTAACATCGATTTAATACATTAATGTAGCCTTTTTTTCTGCTAAAATAGGTGGGCAACAAGAAAATCGGCGAAATCGAGTGTGACTATTAAAAAATAAATAATTATTATATTAATATTGACAATAACAACCGACCGTCGTGGTAGCATTTGCCAGGGAGCGTTCTTATGGCGTCTATTATCAACGCTATGGGAGGTCTATGAAAGTCTATGGGACACCCTGCCCCTTGAAAACTGACTTACATGGGGTACCCTGTACGTAATAGAGTGACGGGGAGGAGCCCTGACCGTCCGTCAATATGTGACGGGTTGGGAGTGAGAACGTGTTGCATCGTGAGGCCATCTTGCCAAATCGTGTCATCTTCGTCTTTACTTCGTGTGATCATCGGTGCCATCGGGCATTTTTCGCCTCACGAAGACAATACGAAGGAAACAAGAAGCTGCCCGATTGTCTTAGGAAGGCAGTGTTTCCCACAGAATTTGATTCTATTTGTGGGGGCACCGCACCGCACCCCCGGCAAGAAAAGTCAAAGGCCTCTTTACCTATTCGGGTGGACCATGCATCCACCCCCCCCTCAAATAAGATAATACATGCGAGTTCATGGCTACTGTAGACAACGATCTTGTTGCTCTGTGTTG
>NW_011334215.1:13652-26206 GCF_000735185.1 Notothenia coriiceps
TGGTGTTCCAGGCAGGATTTGAACTCACAACCTTCCGATCATCAGCCCACCTCACTATCCATTAGACTAACAAATAAGAAAAAGAAAAAAAAAAGATTATTAACAATAATATATATATTTTTTTTTTATGAGATCCATTGTGGCGGACGATATTTAATTGTGGCGGCCCGCCACAAATAAATCAATGTATGGGAAACACTGGAAGGCAACACGACTACGTGAAGCCCTCGCAATGCCGTCGTGTAGCCATCGTATTATAGTACAATTTATGTTCTGTGAAACTGAAAAGGATATTACATTGTTTTTGTTACTTTTGTTGCAGTTGTATGTCTGAAATCCAATTTAGGTTAACTTTCTGTTTTATTTAGATGCTTTTATTTTGAAGGCGAGTTTACGCTGTTGACAGGAAGTTGTTGTTGCTATGGAAACAACATGACGGAGTGTGTGGTTCGGGTGCCATCGTGTGGCCTTCTGTAGGAATCGTACTTGCTTCGGCTGTTGCTTGGCTGTTGATCAAGTTTGGGGCCACCTTTGTGCAAAATTCACAATTCCATATTCGTGTGTCCATCTGGTGTCAATTTCGGGACAGTGTGACGCCAGCCTAAACCAACGTGATGTCTAAAAACTGACCAAAACATAAATATTGTTTAGGGAAATGTAATGTAGTCCAGATTATATTATCTATAGAACGCTAAGTAAATATATTTATAATGTATCTGGCAGATCGCAAAGATGTTAAATACCAAACATACTCGATTTTGGTTTCCTACTAAATTTTTAAATTGCAATGAAAAATGTCAGACACTGACTGCATTCGGTTTAGGTTAGAAAAAAAGCATGATCTGGTAAATAGAAAAAAGTCTCAGTGACTAATAACCGAAATATGACCCATACCTTGAACAAAGTATGTGTATGTGTCATTATTTGGATAAAAATATGTTGTACTCTACTGTATGAACTCAATTCCTAGGAAATGTTGTTGCTTTTAACAAGTGTTTTTCCATTTTTCCTCATAGACATAGCTTTCAATTATTGAGAAATGTTTTACTATTTGAAGAAAGAAAAATATTACTCTTTGTTTTGTTTTTGATTTGCACCAAACCTGGAACATAGCCAGAGGTGTGGGTTTGTTACAAATGTGTTGTGGTCTTGGCTGCCCTTCGTGAATTACAGATGTTGCCTAACACAAAACCACAGCTTATTGACTCATTCTCCAAACAATACAAAACATGCTGTGTTTTTTAAGGAGAATCTATAAAGTGCACCTGCTGAGGCATCTCTAAAACAACCCTTTTTCTGTGTGGTGGTCCAACAAATGTGCCTCAGATATGATGTTGCTGGTGAAGCACATTGTGACACCAGAGGCTGCCTTCACAGTTGCCACCTGTTTCATTAACACAACACATATGCACAGTTGTTGGGCCATGAAACACAAAAATATCACCCCAATGATTATTCCAAGGAAAGTCTTGTCATCTTGCATTATTTCTTTCCACATTTTAAGGAAACGTACATTTCTTCTTTCATTTGACAACATGTTATGTTTTGCAGTTATGCTAGTTTACCCACACTGAAGGCTTGGAGGAGGCATTTTTTATAATTAGATACTTTTGTTAAAATAAACAAACCTGATATTTCTTACTCTCTCCTTGGGACTCAGAAAAGTCAGTAATGCTTCAAGCTACGAGAGTATTTCCTTATCCGAGGTCTGCAGTGGTCTGTATCATAAGGTATCACAAGGTTTCTCTTAAATTATAGTACAGCCCTCGCCTTACTGACTCTGATCCCTTCCAAAATATTTAAATTTTGCCTAACGGGAGAGGTTTTTGGAAGAAAGTTGGGGGTTAAGTATGTCCAAACTCTGCATTGCTGCTTTTCAACAGCCCATTAGCTTACTCCCTAACCACCACTTTATAATACACTTGGGTCAAGGTTTCATTTTGAGAAGAGGCGGACCACCATCAATATTTAAAGAAGCTCATATTTCAAAGACCTGTTTTGCAAATTCACATTATGTTGAATATATCAAACACATTGACATTTTTGCTTATATGGCACTAAACTTGTAATATCGTCTTTTCTCTTTTTAATACATATTTTCTTCAAATTAGAGTTTGTCAGAATGATGATTGATTACATTTCAGTTTTTTTTTTTTTTTGAATCCTGGTAAAAGGTCTGTCAGTTCTCCCTGCCAAGCTCATTTGGGACTTGAGCAAGCATTTGGGGTTGGATGCAATTTAAACAGAGAGCAGTCGCAGAATGTCCCCAAGCTTTTTGTCATGAGGAATAAGCAGCAGATGTAAATGGTAATTATGATCATCGTAATGATGATTAAATAGTGAATGCCTCCGAGGTGAAAAACAAAATTACTGAGAAAATAAGCTGTAAATGGATTGACTTTTAAATGATCAACTGCTGTCTATAGCAAGAGTTAATATGCTGAAGAGCTATTAGCTTTGTTTTACCGATGCAAGACTCCACCTGTTTCAAAGGAAGGTTTCGTCCCCGCTCCCTTACTCTATGCTCTCAGTTCTGAGATAAGGTGTCACATTCCTATTCCTGTTGCAATGTTCGTTTCCATTTTCTTTTAGATAACAAATAGCTGTTGCACGCATTCTTGAATTATTGTTTCACATATTCAGCTGGTGACCTTAAAAGCATGTTGACAGTCATTGAGTCTGACTGCTGATGGGCCGTCTATACCCAGAACTGTCTTATGTATGAGTCAGCTTTTGAAAGATACATTGTACTTGTACTTTAACACCAAGAGGACCAACCATGAAGTGATGGCTTGGTTAAATGTAATTTATTAAGGTATGCAGAGGCTTTCTCTTCTTGACTTTGAGACAGGGCATTTGAGATATTAACAAACAAGCACAGAGAATAATTCAACAGTTTTTTTATCCTCTATTGGTGAAATTGTGATAGTTAGGATTGGAACAAACTCTGTTTCATGTGCCAAAGGTATTCAAAAACTTCACAGCGGAGGACGTTTCTGAAATATACATACAAAACGGTACTTACTTACTGTTGAAAACTTCCATTCATATTTTTTTCAGATTTATTTTTATTTCTTGAGAATATAAAGCGCATAGAAACAGTCATTTAGGACAGTTTAAGATATGCATCTACCTACACATTGTCTCATGTCAAGTTATCAGTATACAGGATATACTATTGTACAATATCCTAATACATGAACTCTCAAGACAAACAGAAATGTGATTGAGGTTTCTCTCGAGAACATATAGTGTGCTGTATACTAATTCTGTCTGTTTCTAGTGCGACTTGCGTGTGTGCTGCAAGCGTCAATTGACGTCAATCAAATTATGTGTGCTGCACATTTGACCCTAAGCTAAGCAATTACATGTAGACTTAGACTCAGGCCTCTCTCTTCATGGTAAAAGTGTTTAATTGATATTATTAACCCCCAGATAAAAACATCATATCATATCAGATCACAATGTGGATGCAGACCAAGCACTCACATTGTATGTGGAAACAAGGGCTCAATATTGTCCTGGTTCATTTACAGCAGGGATGGGCAAATGGCGGCCCCCACCTCCTCTTTTTGTGGCCCTCAGATTAATTTATAAACAACTTAATTAATTAAAAATAAATATATGTATTTTTCATTTTTTACTTGTAGTACTGATACCGTGCACTTGACTCCTAGTTACGTCGCGAGCTGCGTACATGATTTCGTTCGGCAGCCAAATACCACAAAATAGTCTGTGACGCGTTTGTGTGTATTGTGTTTGTTTCCCGGGGAAAAACTCTCACAAGAAACACCGGCTGTTGTTATGCCTGCTGTGACGTTAGGTTGCCGCTTGTAATTATGCCTTATCATCTGAATTTGGCGAAACAAGTTTAATATTCTAAAAACCAAGACTTTGTTTATTTGAAATCTGATGAAAACAAACTGTCACGGACCCTGCCGTGTTATCTATGATTACTATACGCTTTTCATTCATAATTTCAGCGTGAGGGGGAGCGCTGCTGAGGAACAGCAGAGTGCAGGTTGACAGGTGTCTGTGGCACATTCCCCTTATTGTACATCAGCAGAGACAGGCTACAAGTGTCTTAGGTTCAAGTTAGACAACTAATGTCTGGGTTAGTGTTCATTACTTAATGTTTATATCATCTTAATGTTTAATCTCAATGCACACACATTTTCCGTGCTTTCCAATAGTTTTAAATAGTTGTATTCCACTGCTAAATAACCTGTTCAATACAAACATGCCACTTGTAAAACAAATAACATTCCCGTGAACTGATATTTGTTTAGTGAGCTTATTAGAGGATGTTCCCTGAAAGATTGTAAAATGTCAATGAAGATGTCAGACTTAGTATATTTGTTAACAATTACATACAATACATGGAATTTGTGTGTGTGTGATCCAAGTGAATCTGCGGCCCCCTGATCGCCAGTACATACATTATGTGGCCCCCACCACCATCCAAGTTGCCCATCCCTGATTTACAGTATGTAGATCAATACTGTAAGTATATCTTTTTGAGAATAATTGTATTTCTGTTAAGGCAGCAACTGATGGAAATTGTAATTTTACTCACCATCAGATTATATTTTACTGAGTGCTGAAGCTCATGATTTTGACATTGGTTTTATTGCAATGAATTATGCATAAATCAGATGAAATATGGGCAGTGCAAATAGACTCATTATAAACTATTGGAGTTGTGTTAAAGAACTGTTCGTGCAATGTAGAGTGTACTTAGTTGATTGAGAGAGAAACTGTATTAACTATAAGCACTGAGCTGCCATCGAGCATTTGTTCCTTTGTTTATAGCCACAGAAAGGGTTAGGCTAAAATACAACTCACCCTATGTTAGTCTTCTCCAGCGTATCTTTAAGCAATGATGCTTGCTGATCACTGACTGAAGTGATCTGACTTTTAACATACATCCCTGTCTTTGATAATTACTCTCCTGTTAAGTGGGTTATGGATCACAGGCACGGCTTGGATTGTATAGGGTATATCCTTGGCTTTTTATTACAATTTACGTGGGAAACTAAACTTAATTTCTGCTACAAGGCCTCACAGGATATAGTGCGGGTGGCACAGTAGAATATACAATAATTTGGGAATTATAACTAAGTGGCACAGGCAGCAGCAGAAACACTGCTGAAGCTGGCCAGCAGGACATTAACCCACCGGTTATATTGTTTATGTTTACGCCAGGAACACTTCTAGCAAGAAACATAGACTAACACCACCAGTCACAAGGCTACCAGGGACTTTTGCAGGGTGACTGCCCATTGTTCCAAAATAGTTGTAAAAAACCCATTTGTTTGACAATCTGTTGGCCTGGAAACAAACACCCATTTCTCCAAAAGCCCTTTGCTCCCAACACACTCTGCTTCTATCCTGAAGGCGTGACTTGCCCTACTCTGATTAGACAGAATGTGTTGTGTTTGTTTTTCAAATTAGTTACTGTAGGTTTAGACTTAAGGAGTACGATTGGGAATATCATAGGATAAGCCAATTAGATACACAGTGGAGAGCACAACTTTTTGTTTTGGAAGAATGTCTGTTTTTTTGGAGAAATGGGCTTTTGGAGCCTTGTGTCGGACCAATGGGCTTCTGCCTGAATGGGATATGTGTTCAACTATTAGGGTATAAGAACAACTTTTACAAACAAGTTTGGATTTGTGGGCTATTCGGTCATTTAACTGATTACTCAGCCCTGAAAGGAGCAATTTCTAGGAAGAGAAATATTTGGGAGAGTGTCATAAGAAATGTAACTAAAACTTATATTTTGTAAATGATAGTTTCTATCTAAAGTGGGACGTAAAATAAGATATACTTTATTATTTATAAAGAAATGCGGAATCACAATTTGAGTATGCACTATATGTGTATCTGAACCACCTGATGCTTATTACTAAACATCAACTTGTCTCTTCATGATGGTGTCACAGTGAAATTATTGCAATTAATCCGTCCCTCAGTTTATTAAGAAACACATCTGTTAGGATGCCACGTACTGTCTAGCACCATGCCCCACAGCCTCCCTTCTGTCCCTTCCTTTCCTGTCACTTTTCCTATCCATCCCTCACATTCTCTGTCGTTTCCTCAGGCATTGAACTCATCACTACACAGGTGTGCCTGCGTTACAGCTGGTGCGTTGAGTTCCTTGCAGTTTGGGCATAGTGTGAAAGATGTATCTATTGTCCTCTAGCAGGTTCTTTAATGTGTTTAATACATTTTAATTTGAGGGGCTTCACTTATGAGCTCCATTGACTTAATGTCAGCTAACTCTTAATATGTGTCACCAATGGCCATGTAGCTCTCTTTTTTCTCAACAAAATATTTGAGCTGTGCATTTTGTAATTGGATTGCCCTGTTCTTTCACCATCTCCCTTCCTATATTAATAATAATCACATTTGTTTTACTTGCACACATTGCAAAGCATGTGCCTTTTTTTTTAATGATGGAAAATGTCTAGGTTCTGGTACATTTCATTATGAATTACACAAAAAACAAACAAGGAAATATGCATTGCATACATTTTTCATTAATAAGAGCTGATATTATTCACAATTTCTCTTCTAGTGCAAGTGGACATAAAACACAACAGTCCTCTCTCTTGAAATTGTTTTAATTGCCAAAGAAAATATTGAAGTTGTTTAACCCAGGAGGAAGTGCAGGCAGAGCAAATGGGATCATGGGGTTTTGACAGTAAGGTGTAGGAAGAAGATGGCAGCAGGCAATGGACCTTGTGGCGCTAAAGTAAGCTAACAAAGGCATCAAAGTTATCACACTGATGTTCTGATTTTGAATGTAATGCTGCAAGATCTTTCAACATCTTTTAACTATAAAGACTTAAAAACAACAATGTGTTGTATTTACTTATTCACAGCATAGTTTTAACCTTTTTTAATGACATGACAATTTAAATGATATTCTATTTATTTACCCAACCAGGATTTATACATCAGTTCAGTCATGGTAGTAAAAACATACAGAGTTGAGTTTTGAGACTTTGTGGATTGTGTTCTGTGTGAGTGCTTATTTGGTTTGCACTTTTTCATGATCATGCTCTAATTATTTCCACATAATAAGTTCCAAATCATTATAAATGCAGCTAATTACATGCCAAGTGCTGTGTACAATCCAACCTGCAATTAGGAGGTGTTATCTGTGTCCTGAAAAATGCCTCACCTTATGAACCAGCTGTTCAAGGCTCATTCCCTGGCTGAAAGCAGAAATCGCGCCCAGCTAATGTGAAGTGGATAGAAGCCTGTAATTGTGAGCCACGTTCCAGCTGGCATCTTGCCCTGGAAGAAGACACATCCCCCCGCCCCTGTTTGGGTCCTTAACCAGATCTGCCTGTTTCCCTTCTGCACATAGCTAAATGTTTAACCTATTCAATGACTTTTTCATTAATGGCACCACTCCAGACAGGATCAGTGGCTGTCGCTCATGCTAACGGATAGATAAGAACTTAGGCCTGCGACTCTGCGCTGGCACAAGAGCTCTAGGGCATGGACGTCAGATGGACAAAGGAAAAGGTTTTGTTTTCTATTTGTTTATTCATAGCACAAACCAGCAAATCAAATCGGCTTTCTGCATATGCCCTTGTAAATATCTCAAAATTCAATGCGTTTACTTATTTCCCAAGAAAGTGACTTCCCACAACTAATTGAAATGCTCAAATGCAATCTTTGTAACTAAGAACATTTAAGACTCTCTTTATATTGTTTGTTTTTCCAATATTAATATTATAGTCCATATTTTAATGTCCTTTTTATGTCTCACTTTATTTTTACTTGGTTGATTTTCCTTTGATTATTATTTTATCTGTTATTTATAGCTATTATTTGTATTTCTATAATTAATAAGCATTGCTGGAGTGGGCCAGAGAAACAATATGTTTGTAATATATCGCTGCCGACCAGTGCATTTTTGCCGTTGTGCACATAGAAAAATAACTTGACATTTTGAAAAGGCTTCAGCTCTAAATCAGTGCCAGTTTATTGTGCTATATTTACCAACATCTGTGCCAGTTAGTCATGTATTGTTTCTATAAAGCTGTACAGACAGAATGGGTCATTACTGCAGTGGGTAATGTTTCGTATCTAGGATATGTCTGTTTTGTATTTTACATTTGAAGTCATCCTTTCTTAGTCTATCTTCATGCTCAAGTGAGATGGCATTATAAGACGACATTGGCTTCAACCCAGCTTTCCTCGATTTAGGAACAACAGTGCCTCCTAGGTTAAGACATGGCATTGCATAATCTTTACCGTCCTCTCTGCTCCCTCCTTCTCCACCTCTTTTCCTTTGTTACTCTTATTTTGGGGCAGAGCCTTCAGGCTTTCTGTGAGAAACATGATTCAGGTTTTTGCGAATGCATACAGTAGGAGGCTTTCAAACCACTGTAGCTGTGCAAAGTTGCACTAAGCAAAGAGAGCGTAAGGAATGTTGTTACAGTGTTGGGGGGTAGAGCAGAGAATAAACACTGAAAGAAGCTTTGAGTAAGAATGGAGTATTATGAGACAGAAAGAGAAAAATGGGCATCCAAGGAAGTAAAAGTAGATTTTTTACCAAGAGTTTGTCTGAGAAACAAATAAAAGCCAGCATGTCAATCATCTACGGACAATGAAAGTGTTTGACGAAGTGAAAGCACATACTCTAGCAACCAAGCTAAATGGGAATTTCTCCACAGTCTGTATGTTTTTTGCTTTTCTCACCGAAGCAACTTTCTCCAGCTTTCTAATCTACTTGAGTTGGTACCAGGTTATCAATCAAGTGTTGGACTTTCCCCTCTCATTTCACCTCTCTTGACAACTTAACATAACTTAACATAATTGCTATGGTACTTCAAAAGGAGGTCCTTACAAGAGCAGTAAACCTCATTCTTGATTTGAGTGCCAAATAGGGTGCTTTGAGTGGTTTGTTTTTCCATCTGGAAACTCAAACACTGAACATGTCATTTGTATGGGGCTTCGCAGTGCCTCAAGTCTTCCTTTCATTTTTGGACAATATCTACATAGTTGGTGTTAGCGTTTCTACAGTCTTACTGTGGCAGCCTGGTTGTGTGCTAGTCTCACCTCCAGAATTTGTGAAAATATCTTTGGCCGGCCAAAGTGATCTTTTCCATTGCGTTTTGAAACTGTTCACTCAACGGGGCTTTTGCTTCAAACCTGCAGCGAAGACAGCTTCCCTTACCCAATGTCAACAAGCAGCCTCTTGGGTCACAGCCTGGGCAAGCACTGACACTGGTCACAGCATGTCCATATGACCCTATTTTCCTGTCAAATGGGTCTTGTTTTATGGACCGTGTCAGATTCTGATCTTGCTGTTGTCCTGAATCACTTTCTTATGCAACTTTTTTCCAATATATAACAGGCAAAGATGATGTCTTATAGCTCAAAGTTTTGATTCTTAATATGCCTTGGTCGTATGGAGCCTGAATTTTCTTTGGAAGAACTCAAGTATATTGTAAAAAAATATATATTTTGAGCTACATTATACATTTATTCAACAAAAAAAGGCAGAGCCAACATCTCTGATTGATCTCACATCAATCATTTCTAATCCTTAAATCCTTAATTAATGTTTCTGAAAGTGTTTGACAAGGTAACATTTTATTATATATCTTAATTGTTGCACTTTTTGAGCTGCTTTTCTAAAGAGTGTCATATAAAGAAATGCCTCATACAAATACAATAGTTGTTATTGGTCAAATAAAGGACCAAGCTCAAAACTAGTCAAACACAACAATGCACGCAGAGTACAATCACAAAAGGAAATGTCATCATGGTGTAAAGTACTACACATTGGACTGAGAAATAAACGTTTAGCCAAGTGTTCAAAATGTTCAATTCTCTGAAATAGATGTCTGTTTTTTAAAAGGGAGCCTCACTTAGTCATGTAGAAAGATGAGAAGCCACTCAAGGAGAAAATAGAACTTTTGCAAGGCAAGGGCTTGAGTCTCTGATGTTTGAAACAGGGCCATATGAGTAAAGCTGCTGGGAGAAGCTGTGCTGACAGGTGTGTTCACTGATGTATCAAACTGTTTTACATGACAAAATGAGATAATGCAGGTGATCAGAAGGGAATGATGAAGGCCACAAGCAATCAGTCACCAGTGCTTTGTTTGGTCCTTGAAGTGGAACTTGTAGACCTTCATTGATGAATAGCATGTAAAAAGATAAAAGCATTTGTTCATTATGCAAACACATTTCTGTATAAGGCAATGAACCGTAATCAAAATCAAGACAGTGAAAAGACCGGTGAATTACTTAACTTTTCGTCATACCTTACTTTAAACCAATATAGTAGACTAAAAGTATATGAGGCCCAATGTAAAGTGCAAATAGAGCTTTTTAAGTGAGGGATATCTGAAATATATATTTAACATTGAACTGAACCGAAAGTAGTATATGTACGTTTACTTTAATACAAAAAAAAACAGTAGTATAAAAAAGCAAATTCGACTTCATGGACGGGAACATAACAACAACAATATTAACTTCCAAAAACAGATGTTCTTAAAAAAGAGGAGTGAATCTTAATGGCTTTAAGGAAATTGATGCATGCATTTTCACTGCATGGAAATGATTGTCTATATATATATATATGTTAGGGGTGTAACGATTCACAGAATTCACGGTTCGGTACGTACCTCGGTTTGGGGGTCACGGTTCGGTACGGGTTCGGTACAACAAGAAAAAAAATAAAAAATCCCAAATGCATAATTCCAGGTTTGTTGTAATTTATTTTTGAACAGTGTAGTGCAAGTTTCAGTTTTAAAAATAAGGAACTCTAACATTTTGAATAATTAACTGTATTACACTGTTCAAATCAAACCACAAACAGTACCACACACACTCAGATGCCCAGATTATCTATAATGGCAGATGTCAAACAAAAAGGTTCAATAAGCTGTAAAACGAAAAAGAATGTCTTGAAAATATTACATCATAAATAATAAGAAAGTGTTTCAAGAGCGCATAGCAGTTGAAATATATATGCCATTATTTATTTTGTTCTCACAGCTTTCATGTCTATTGACTTCTTAAAAACAGCGGGGATAAGCTGTTGAACTGCTGTTGTCTTTTGCCGTCCTCCGGTGATTGGCAAATCTGGGTGATGTCTTCTGATATGATTTAGCATGTTTGGCGTGTGTTACCATTAGCATACCGCACCGCTGTCTAACAACGCTGACACACCGTCCTCTTCCGATCCACCACTCGCACTCCATCATTATTGTAGTCCACAGGGAACCCGAAATGTTCCCACACAGCTGATTTAAAAGAAGCAGGTGGGTTCTAGCTCCTGTGTGTTATCCGAACTCGCAATACTAACTTTTCTTCTTCTTGTATTTTGTTCGTTTTGCTGTGTTCTCATTCATAACTCTCCGTTCGATGTCTCACTATGGGATGCGCCTCAACGCGTATGCAAACAGAAGCATCAATCTCATTACGCAAATCCTGATTGGCTGGTGATCTTGACGTCTACGTCAGGGAATACACCCACCCTATAAGTAGCTTGCGCTACGACGCAGCGTCATTCAAACACCTCTTCTCGCTTCGGAGCACATCTCAAAATATCAGTAGCCTGGCTAGCTTAACTGTCCAGAGACTGAACCCAAGCTAGAATTCGGTCGACGGGCGCTTGCCGGTTACTTTTTGCTTTGCGGAAGATTGAATTCAATATTAACACACCAGTTAATATTGAAATCTGCCCCGTCGTTTTTTGCTTTCGGAATAACGGTAGGGTTTTGATTTTTTTCTTCAAACAGTAACATACCTGTTACTAGTTTATCCCTCCGTGCCGACACCACGGCAAGCGAGGACGGATTCTTCTCTCCCTCACACCATAGGAGACGGAGATAAAAGATATTAACACACCAGTTAATATTAAAAAATCTGCCCGCCGTTTTTCCTTTCGGAATAACGATAAGGTTTTGATTTTTTTCTTTCAAACGGTAACATACCTGTTACTAGCGTGGCCCTCCGCGCCGACACCCCGGCAAACGAGGATGGACCCTTCTCTCCCTCACACCAGGGGAGTCGGAGGCTCGGAGGCTCGGCTCTGCTGCTGCGGGTTTAAGATCTCGGGCACGGACTCACACCAGGTCTGCTCGTCCTGCCTTGGGCTGAAACACGCCCAGGAAGCTATCGATAACCCCGATTCGTGCGGGCATTGTGCCCGCTTCACCGTCAAGAGCCTCCGCCGACGGCTAGCGCGCCAAGCTAGCCTGTCGGGACAGGACCCCTTCATGTCCGTTGATTTGCCGGCCGGCAATCGGGACATGGTGGCGACCGCCACGGAGATTGAGCCTCGCGCTGTGTCAGGCTGGGGCTCAACAACGGCGGTAGCCGCGGAATCGGAGCCCCGCGCTGGGGCCCGGTGGCGGCAAGGGCCGCGAGAGCGGAGCCCCGCGCTATGTCAAGCTGGGGCTCCCAACTGGACCTCACCATGGTTCCAGCCGCGGAGGATGTCCTGGAGCTGGACTATACGGAGGAAGATGAAGAGGATACCTCTGAGTTCCTCTTATCCGACTCGGATGAGCACG
>NW_011334216.1:0-34896 GCF_000735185.1 Notothenia coriiceps
ATTTTTGTTTTGTAACATTGAATACAAAATTTAAAAAAAGTATTTAAAAAAAAAAAAAAAAAAAATCCAGATCCCCGATCTTTTTCTCCCGATTCCGATCTTTTGAAAATCACGTGATCGGCTCCGATCCTCGATCACGTGATCGGATCCGGACATCTCTACCTGTCATGTAAATCCAATATTCATTAGGCTTTCATCTGTGGATGGTCTGGCCAGCTCCCAAGAAAAATATTAAGGAGTGTTTATCTTGCTACATGACTATCTTCCAACAACCACTTGAATACTTCTGTCATGTCATAACGTCCCTGTAACATACTGTTGGCTTGCTAACGGTAACTGTTGAAAAGAGCCCCGTTGACGGAGCAGACAAAGAGGAAACCTTCATTCTACTTAGCTGGATCAGTAAGGGACAAAACCTGCCTATGTATTAATACTACGCCTGTGGCTTTATCAAATAACTGAGATATGATTTATTTTGTGTTCTAAGGTTGTTTTGTGCTATAGCTGATGGCTGTAGCTCCATCTTGTTAATATTAAAACCAACAGACATAATGAGTGTTATCAAAGTCTCCTTTGTGCAGTTTCATTGGAAAAAAGGAGTGGGTCCTATGCTGTTTGTTAGGCGGAAAAAACTGAAAAGAGGTCTAGTTTTCTGACAGTGGCACCAACAATAATGCCTCTTGGAAACTCTTTAGGGGAAAAGTTACAAAGAGACCAATTTCCACTTGAAGTTTTATTGCACATTTTAGAAGTTTATTTTCTGTTCAGTCTTCACAGTTTTTAAAAACTGCAATATATTGCTTCTTTAACAAGATTCATAAATCCAAGCAAACATTTAATTTTCATAAGCTTTAAAGAATGCAGCCAGATTAGTTCAGTTTGAACTAGAAGACAGCCCTTTATTATGTTAGCTGACTGAGTCTCTGCCACCAGCCCAGGCCCACGCCTGTACATCAGCTAGAGTGATGCCTCCTCCCTGCTATACAAAGCAATGAATGGTTGACACGCATGGAGTGTTATTACGAAAAAATGATAAACTACAGTGTTTAGCAAGTCTATAAAATTGCATCTTTGCTTGCCCCAACTGTGCCTGCATAATTTTGAGGTATTTATGCAACTTGATATCGCTATAATTAGTGACTGCAACTTTAATAGAGGAAGATATGACGTGTGGACTTTTTGTAAAAAGAAAAATGGCTCTGCTTTGGGAACTCTTGAATGTTTGTTTGTCTGAGGACAGAAGATGTTCCCTAGGCACAGCCACAGGAAATGTCCTGTAAACAAGCTTGTATAACCGTCGCCCATCCCCCATCCTCCCTCAGATAGCATTTGGCTGGACATCATTTTGTTCCGGTGCGTGGGTGTGTATATATGTGAATTTGTATGCGCAAGTCTGTCGGACTATGTGATGCAGGATCATACCATTTATAATGTATTGCTGCTTTGAGGACATTGATGAATCTGAACCAATGTAATGGAGATGAAATAGAGGAGTACATTATGTGACTTGTTTAGTAATGAAGCCAAGTGAAGCGGTAAGCAGGGCTCATGCAGCTCTGCAAGGGACTCTGGTGTTTTTGAAGACATATTTTGATAAAAGGATTAGAGACATTGCCCTCCTAAAAGCTGATTACCCTCAGACTCTGCCGGAATATGTGTTCCCAACAAAGTCCCAATGTATTGCAGTTTCCTAAGTTAAACACGTGATTTGTGTAGACTCCGTGTTAACAACAACTCATGTTGACTTGGCTCGCAAACATTATGCGATATACATTCTTGTGAGGAACCAAGAGATTGTGTGGTAAAAGATGGGAAATGTGCATGTCGCCCTTCCAACGCAGACGTTAAACTCAGAGTTTGGATGGCGCATTAAAAAGTCTCCAGCGCCTGGCCCCATGGGTTGCCAAGTTTTATCAGAAAGTGTTTGCATAATAGGTTTTTAATTAGTTTTGCTAACGTCTTTTCATTTTGAATTGTCTTAAAGGACTTTGAAGCGTGTTCTTTGCTAATTGGGCCTGCCTCATAAGAGCAAGAAGGCCTCTCGCAAAATAAATGTTTTGTCAAATCCTATTTGTGAAAACTACAATTCCTACTTGCAACTATCACTACAATGAGATATGCTGCTTATTAGTTCTGAGTGCTTCTTCTTTTTCTTCCAGAGGCTATTTCATCTCTCTCAGAAGTTGTGTCAGATTTGTTGTCTCTTCTAAAAGAATATCTCTGTGCTCGGTCTAAAGAGTGTAGACTTGGCGATAAATGGCGGAGAATGACCTGCCTGGCTTTTTTCATTCCAACAGAATTGCAGGGCTAATAACTTTGATCTTTTTCTTTGGAGCTTAAGAATAAGCTGTAGCATTGCATCAGCCTCATATCAAAGAGCCGGAGTCAGTGTAGTCTTACAGTATTTCTTCAATATATATACTTATATTGATGTCATATTATACTATTTCTCAAATTCATACTTTTATTTGGGGTTTTAACTAGAACATTTTAACATGTTTAATGTTTATAAATCAATATTTTGCTCTGCTGTCTGTCTGAATACACTTGAATTCGCCCTCTGTCACAGACGTTTAGTTTTAGTGCCTGTCTCTTTAAAGGTCCCATGTCATGCTTTTCTGGTTATTACCCGTCCCCTTGTTGTTTATGTAGCTTTTTATGCATGTAAACGTTGCGAGGCTCGCTGCTGCGAGGAACGGACAGTGTGAGCTGGCTCACTGGTGTGGGGTTGGCGAGACAGCGAGACACCGCGGAACTCAGCCTGGGCACACACACAAACTCCCAGCCAGGCTGCGGGTGGGTGTGTGTGTGTGTGTGTGTTTCGGGCTGGGTTTCGCTGTGTCTCGCTGTCTCGCAGCCAGCCACTGGGCTCACAGCCACTGGGCACACGCAGGAGCCCAGCCACTCCAACAAGCCGTTTAGGACAGAGAGTGAATACACATACTATACAGAGATGCTGTATGAGAAACCAATGTGATTTTGGAAAATTGCACAATATAAATATATTCTAGTAGACCTCAACGACGGAATTATGATCAGTAGAAATGGCCATGACATGGGACCTTTAAAAAGCCTGTGACAGCCTCCCAACAACTGTTGTGCAATGAAATATTGGGCTACTAGTAATCTCGAACCGTCAGTTTAAAAAAGAAGGTGCGATACCGTTCCGATAAATATTAATAATTTCGAACATCGCGGGGAAATTCCTTCGACTCATTTTGAAGTTTTGGGGGAAGCCGGAAGTGACGTCAACGCGGGAACGCTTCACTGTGCGGCGAGAGAGCCAAACACGGACAAAGTGTGTTGTCATGCGTAGAAATTGTGAATTACTGAGTTTAGGCACGTTAATAACGTTTTAATGAAGTTGACTACAGTATATTCATATTTGTCAGTGCTTTCATGTCAATTCGGCAAGCATAAACATAAATGATCGTGGTGAAGATGATGATTAAATTAGGATACAAATCGGTAGTGAGAGCTGCTGAATTTCCTCCCGTAGGATGTGATATAATGTTTTATATCACATCCTACGGGAGGAAATTCAGCAGCTCTCACTACCGATTTGTATCCTAATTTAATCATCATCTTCACCACGATCATTTATGTTTATGCTTGNAGCAAAAGTCTGATCATTGAGAAAGAAGAAACAAGAACTGCAAACAAAAACCTATGTTAAAACAAAGAAAAAATACTTATAGTTTACATGATTACACAAATGATTTGTTTGCAACTTATAGTTTTATTTTTGAAATGTATTTTATTTTGCTTGACTCAGTTTTTTTTTCTTTTAAACTCATAGTTTTGCTTTATTCTGAGAAAGTCTTGCTTTACCTTTATGATACAAAACTAATAACTAAAAACCATACAGTTAGAAGTTGCTCACAAAATAATAGAAAGTCAAAGGAAATTGTGCTGAAATGATAAATTGATAAGCTTAATTTGGATAATTGTCTAGTAGAAATAAAATATAATTGTAATATATAGCATTTATGTTTCATATGGCTGTGAATGTTTAAACTGTTGACTGTTGGTCACACTATTTACTTGTGGTACATCTGACCATTATACTGAAGTATTAGACTAATGGAAAATATAACAATTACAACAATCATGAAACGTTCAAGTTACATCCCTATGGTAGAAATAAGAACTAACATATGCAGACTGTTATGCCCTTGATTACACGTACAATATACTATTGTCATTTAAGATAAAGTAGTTTGAAACCATTTTGACCATTTAAGGGGGTGTATACTGTATACTGTCATGAAACAAGAACCTTTTTAAATAAAAAAGAAGATATGGGAAAATATAAAGACATTTTGTTATCATTGGAAGCCACCAAGTGTACCAATGATTGAAGGTTTCAGTATAAATAGTTGTTTTTCATTTGAATGTATGTAGAAATGACGGGAAAAGCAAATGGAAGAGATTGCTCCTGTAAGATAAACCAAGGCAATTTGGATACAAGTAGTGACACTCCATTAGGTACGTACACTAGAGGACATTTGACGGGCATCAAATCCAGCGGTTATAATCCTGCAGTCATATCGCAGCCATCATGTTATCTACTGTGTCAACAGCGAGAATTATGCCACTCTGCCAGGGTGATAATGTAATTTCCTCTGTCTTATCTCCCATTCCTTTAGTCTAATTGAGCTTGCAGTATTACTGTGCTGCAAACGTGGATTTTGTAATACCATAAATTCCTTTTTCTTTTTCAGCTCAATGGACGGGACAATTTAATATTCAGCGCTATAAACTTTGAGATTATGGTCTTATATTCACATCAAAATTAACACCTGAAACTTGACTGTGTACAATATGTGGATGTTTTATGATGACAGTCAGAAACCTATTATCAATTGTTAATTTAAAAAAAACTTGACAGAGGAGTACTGTTAGTGGTAATCTGCACACACAATATCCAAATCAATGCAGAATATAGACAAAGAATATAATTAGCATGTGAGGATTCTTCATCACTTTTGATTATCAATAATCCCATTCAGATATTTGTAAGAAGGCAACTTATTCAAGACTCAATGGATTTACTTTCAAACTGGCATTATGCCGAAATGCCCTCAGCAACAGCCTCTCTAAAATGGATTAAATCCATATGAGCGAGCACAGTGTAATGCTTGAAAGGATGCAATAGCGCTAAGCAATTTCATTACCAGATAGGGGAAGGAATGTCAATGTGCCATATTTCCCCAGCGTCGGCTTTATAGTCCAAATATCAGACGGATCAGAAGTGTTGCTCCGAGGTTCCTTTGCAGAGACAAATTAGATGGACACCAATGCAACACCAACTTAAATAGTAGAAAATGTACCCATTTATATGTTCCTTGGATATATTTAGACTTTGTTTCAATAAGTATATCTACTCTCTATAGTTTGGAAACTCTGCCTCATGTATGTGCCCATAACCAACACATTCATGTTTTCCAACATTTACAATGCACTATTTATTTTTTACCGTGTGCATTTAGAAGCATAACTCACAGTGAAGTCTGCAGACAACAATCGCCCAGGTAAGCTCTTGTTAGACCCTAGAACTACATTTGGGACCAAACCTCTTCGTTGTTGGATCTATTGAAATAGCTTTAAGTGCATAAACATCTCAGGTTGTATTTGATTAATTCCTGAGGATTATTTTTTGTAATTCTGTTCTTATATGCCCTATACTGTGGGTTATAATAATCGTAGCATTTGACTTTGAATTTCCTGCATGCAAGTCTATAACTGGGCAGTAAATAACTTTGATAGGTTTTTGTTGCCCGTTTCTTTTTGACTATGTCCTCACAGCGAAAAGCCAGCTTAATGTTTCTTCACCGCAAATCAACTGAATCTCTGTGATTACGCACAAACACAGACACACACACAGTCCTGCTACTTTTTTTACTGGTTGAGGAGGCGACATAAAAGCCTGCTCGCATGCTGCATTTAAATGAACAAGCCCTTCTTTTTTTATTATGGTTCAGCAATTTCAGTCTTGCATACAATATCCAGGCAAAAGCGAGAGTTCTGGAAAAGGGCACCTGGGCTTTGACAAGCATGTGTTTTATTGACTGTGTTTAAATCTGCCAACTATGACAATTGATTAAGGTCAAAAAGGTGAGGCTATTGTTAAGACTCACCTAATTGTGATTTACATGGACCAACGCTGTTATGAATGCAATTAATGCCATTATTTTGTAGCCAACCTTGCACAACCGTGTTTACGAGATATTAATAGAAACAGCCATCTCATCAAGAAGGCATTTGGCCTCCGATGATTTGTTTCAATGTCTGCTGTTTGTAGAGGACTGTGATGAGGAGTCAAGTGGTGAAAAAACACCAATTTAGCATCTGCAGAGACAATCAGACTTTCTCAAAGTTTAACAAGCTCTTTTAGAACAGTAGAAACACAGACAATTGCCGGTCATGTGGTTTTATCCATTGGATTTTAATTATTCATGATACCGACAGACCATAAGGACGCCTCCAGGTTATAAATACTTATTTATTGATTATGCATACTGACAGTGGCCTTCATTCTTTGGAGTGATTATATTCTTCTATTAGGTTCAGATGTCCTGTGTGACTGATAGACTAAAGGATTTGACAGTGAAATGACGCTGATTGGAATGTATAATTGTGTCAATTTATTAATATCCAGCAATGACAGAGAGTGTAGGCGAGGAATAAGGGCTGCTGGTAGAGCTTCTGAGTGGAACAGGGAACGGCTGTGCTCTCCTTATATGTTAGACATACACTTCTTTGTCTCCAGTCATATTACCGCTGATGATAGCCAGCAGCATCAAATAACAATATCAGCATCTCACGCACCAATAATCACAACGACAGCATCAGCAACCAAAAGGAATTAGCCTAAATCATTAAAGTGGGTGAGAGCAAAGCCCCCACAACCTAATTAATGTGTTAAATGCATAATAAACATTATTGCCCTCATCATGGTGACAGACGTCCCATTTAATGCTGACGGTGTGACCTTTATCAAAAGAGGGAGTGCTATAGCTGTGTGTTTCACTCCCTTCAGTCTGCAGATTGTTGTGGGGGGAGCTCTGTGTGTGTTTCTGTGTGTGTTTCTGTGTGTGTTTCTGTGTGGTAACAATCTCATTGCAGAGCTAAATCTTTATCTGGTGCAGCACTGGCACCTGCAGCAAGCTGAAAAGTCATCCTCCCGTCACTTTTATGAGCTTTGAAATTAAAACAAACCCTCTGCAGAGTCGCAGACCAGTGTGGGTGAAGATGTGACACATTTGTCCTATTCATTTCATTGGAGAGTAAGCTTTTAAGCAAGGATATGAAGCAGCCGCTGGGATGGAGACAGGAGCTGGTTTGTGGGTCCTTTGAGGATTTTCTGTTGTTTTATTAAAGTACAGTTTGGCTGCTTTTTATATAGTATAATGCCTTTTGATACCAGAGCGTGAGGCTGCTGTAGAGCAGTTGTCTGTTTGTTTATCTGTGGGTATTTAGATGCTTTTTCAACTGAAGGGGTTGGTACACAGAGAAGCAATCGCTAGTAATTTACAACGGATTTAAGGGATAACTGTACAAACCCCGCATTTTTCGGGGATAAGTTGACCCTGATAACTTTGGATCACAAAACGCCCCACTTATACAGCACTTGTTTAATATATTCTGAACAAATAAGCCTCAAATTAGAGCTACACCCATTAGTGCATGAGTGCTAGATAAATGGACAAATAAAAATACAAAATAATTGCCCACTATCTAAGACATTAGATTAATCATTATTTATTTTTCATGCAAAAGCGTCAAGAAATGCTGTGTTTTCAGGCTTTGAATAACTGGGGAAAACACTTTTAGCGACTTGAAACACATCACATTAAATATGTACTCAGCTGGGCTAAAAGGCAGAAACTTAAAAATAGTAATATTATTAACTTAGAATGCGTGTCAAAAGAGGACTCTTTGCTGGGGAAGGGGGGAGGTTATGTGGAGAGAGCTATTGCAAAAGTACTGCTTTCCCCACACTGCAGTCCCACTGCACTTACAACACCACCCAACTGCCGTCATAAAAAATTCAATTGGATCCTAAAAAATGTAGCGAGCTGTCAGTAAGTTAGTAAAGCTGCCATGCGGAGTTCACTGAGTACTCTGATTGAGTGAGATCATTTGTCTGGCAAAGTCACACAGCAATTTAAGTAGCATATTTCAAATTAATTAATGTATGCCTAGTGAACAGGTTGATGTATGGGAACATAAAAATGCTGCTTTCTGCTGAATCCATTCTCTCCTTAGCCAGGATGAATGACAGGAAATGCATCATGTCAGCAAACAGCTCTTCTAAAAGGCCTTCTTTGCTCTCCACACTTTCCAAGACTGTTTACATCAGAAAAGAACAAGGCTTTCCATCAGAGAAATCTGTGACACTGCTACACTAAAGTGACACAGAAGCAGAGCAGCGAGAGGAAAGGGAATCACTGCAGTGCAGCATGAACGGTGACATTCATCAGCTCTCTCAGGTTTGCTCTCTAGAATCGCCATCACGTGATCCTGAGATCCACCTGGGAATGCACTGAGTCAATACGTCTCGTTTTGTTGAACTAACTCGGGTTTGCCGGAAAATCTGCAGGATGGAAGGAGTTTCGATCTTTGCCTGAGGTGCTGATCTTTTTCGACATATTCTATGTTGAATAAAAACAAAGTGAGAATTAAACATAAATTAGATTGAGACACACGAAGATAGGATAAATAGATAACGACCTGTTTTCTCTACTTCACACTGAGCTGCTATTAGAGGAAACTCCGGACCTAAAATTGGAATAACAAACCCTGAAGCGACTCCTTGGATCATATTACATGTAGAGAAAACATCTGTTTCTTTGGTGCAAAAAACATTAAGTCAATATTAATGTATTGAAATTAATTTTAGTTCAAATCTTACATGCAAGCCAGGATTTATTTTCTCTGTAGTCGTAGTTTATTTTAAAGGCCCCATGTCATGCTTTGTCGGTTATTACCCGTCCCCTTGTGTGTTATGTAGCTTTTTCTGCATGTGAACGGTCTGCAGAGTCACAAACCCTCAAAGTACACCCTGTAGCGAGTAAAACTCTAACACAGAAAATACCTGTCTATGCTGCCCCAGAACGCCTCGTTGGACATTTCTCTTTTTCTTCCCGGGTACAGTGACGTATTTGGGTATAGTGACGTAACGCAACGTCCGCGGAGCCATTACGTTATGTCCGCGGATTGGTCCATTTGGGAGACGGCGGGACGCGGCAAGGCTGTAAGTCTGTGTGTGAGCAGACACACAGACTTACAGCCAGGCAGCGGGTGTGTGTGTGTGTGCTCGGGCTGGTTTCGGGCTGGGTTTCGCTGTGTCTCGCTGTCTCGTAGGCGGCCACTGGGCTCACAGGGAGGGGGGGCAGGAGCTCCAACAAGCCGTTTAGGACAGAGAGTGAATACACATACTATACAGAGATCCTGTATGAGAAACCAATGTGAGTTTGGAAAATTGCACAATATAAATGTATTTTAGTAGACCTCAACAATGGAATTATGATCAGTAGAAACGGCCATGACATGGGACATTTAAAGTATACTGTCAGTGGAAGAAAAAGCTGATTCCGGGGACGTTTTTGACTTCTAGTGCATCTATGTGTGTGGACCATAATGATTTACACACTGATATCTTGGCTCGAACTAACTGAGTTTCATTTTAGCTATGTGGTGGATAGCACAAAGGAATTGATACTGTCCGTTTCAAATACTTGTCTGACTTTCATTAAACAAGCCACCATGGAGGTTGCTGGTAACAAAGGCCGCCTTTATTCACACTGTTGTTTCAGGGTCAGCGGGAGATTCCTCAGTTCACAGGCCTGCACACATGTTACCCACAGAGCCCAGTTACTGTACTGTTAAATCCTGAGAACCAGCAGCAGCGAACGCCTCGCCGCAGACAGAGACACACTTTATACCATTTCAGTGGCATATACAAATGATGTATAATTAAACATTTATAAAAGGCTGTCGAAGAAAATATAAACCAAAGGAAAACTTTTAAACATAAATGCAAAGCGATGCAGCAAATCAGCACTTATGGGAATTTAAGAGTGTTTGCTGTTTATCGCATAGAGGAGCAGGAAAAGGGAAAAGTTGTATTTTGAACATATTACTGAGAGGGTGCTAGAGCTTGTTGATATTGTCCACGTTTTGGGAGATAACTCTAAACAACAGATATTATTCATGCTTATTTTCAAATAAACTAACTAAAAACTAATGAGATGAAAAAATACGTCTAAATGTAATCTAAATAGCTATTAAGCTCCCCATTAAGAGTAGGTTTAAGACTTTCCTTTTTGTCAAAGCTTGTAGTTAGAGCTGGCTCAGGCTTGCCTTGAACCAGCCTCTAGTTATAGGCTTAGATTATCTGGGGACTTCCAATTTGTATCTCTCTTCTCTTACTCCTCTTTTTCTCTCTCTGTGTGATTTCTTGTCCCAAAAATGCATTACTAGCTGAGCATCCAGGGTGTCAGTCCAGTAGTTTTTGTGTCTTTTACCTGGCAGATCGCTAGCATTAAAGGTTACTTCTGGATCATGGGTCATGGCCGCGCCTGTTGCCGTGGTAATGCCTGACGCCCACTTTCCATTTAGGAGGCAGCGGTCCATTTTTGATATGTCTATGGATAGAGGGTGTCATATGCTGTATGTACCGCAAAGCCTCCTCAAAGACAAATGTGTATTTTGTGATATTGGGCTATACAATAAAAATTAGATTTGAATGATTTTGAATAATTAATCTTTTAAATAATATAACTGTTCCTCTCTCTATTAAGAAATTAATAGAGGGAGGAAGTTTGAGCTATTTCTTTTTAACAAGAGGAGATATAGAATATAATTATAAGGTCCACACTGACCATTTAAAAATACACTACCTGACACTAAACACACAATTTCTGACAATTTTCCTTAATATTATGTGTATTTCTATATTTATAATTATTCACAGCTAAAGGTCACCTATTGTGCAAAATGCACTTTTTCATGTACACACGTGTCCCCTCTGCGTAAAGAGATTCTGAAAGTTTCAGGAAAAAATATTTGCTCGGTTTCTGTCCTGATATATATATATATATATATAAAAAAACCTGTCTGAAAATGAGCTGATCAGATTTTGGCCACTTTGTGATGTCATAACGATTTTTTGGCTTGTGTAACCATTAACCAATAACCAAGGTATCACCCCCCACCTTATCACACAAATCTCCTCCTAGAGCACCATTGTGGTTTTTTTAAACCAAATATCTTGCAGAGGGGCTTCGGGAGTGGCTCCTTATTTTCATCTAAAGCAGTGGTCACCAACCTTTTCAAGCCCAAGATCCCCGACCTCGGCCTTGGTGTAAGGCGATATCTACCTATTGCAATTGAGTGAAAAAGACAGCCCAGACAGTACTTCCAATTTGAGGCCTTTTATGTAGGCTAATTGCATCTGAATTACATCAAATCATTTGGTGCAACTTCCAATGTGATTAATACAAGAACACAACATAACTAACATGTCAAAAAGGATAAATATATATATTTACATCATACATATCATTTTAAGTTTCATTCATTCCTTCATTACAATCCTAAATATAAATGTATGTAGCTTATTTTCCATTTGTTTGAGTGAATGAGTACATTATTTTGTTGACAGCAACAACAACAAAGAAAAAATTACATCTTGCAGTGAGCAGATAACATAAAGTGCCATTTTAACTCTGAGGTTTATCCACTGAAGCTTCATGCAAGTGCAACATGTTAAATATTAACATATTTATTTTTAACACACATATATTTTTAACACAAATATTCTAACAAATTCAAACAACATTCTTTATCCGTGCGATTACATGTAAAATCAATGCAAAGACGCGGGCAGACGTGGTTGATGCGAATGACGCAACACTTGAAGTCAGTCTATTATTTTCGGGAGCGACAAGGAATGTCTCAAAGATACGTCAATCAAGTGGCACCTGCTAACGGGGTGGTGGATGATAGGCTTACTGTACATCTAAAAACTTTATTAAAAAAAACATTATTATTTATCTCTTTTACTTTTCAGTCTTTTGTTACTTTTTTTGAATGGTGCGCGATCTACCCGCACCACACTGGTTGGTGACCACTGATCTAAAGTAAAAGACAGAGAATCAGCACTTTTGAAACCGGGCTGAAACAGAGGGGATTATGGGATGCTGCAATGCACAATCTGTTTGGTATTTTGAGGCAAATACTTCACAGACATGCTTTCTATATACCTGAGATCTATAATATATTGATGAAAAACAGTATAATAGGGGACCTTTAAAATACATTTCATTCAAATTAAAATGCAATTAAATGTCATTGCTCATACTGTATTTCAAATAATATTGTATGAGTTGGGATGTAAAAATGCTATCCCTAATTGTTATCTCGTTCAATAAAAAACAACAACAGCAACACCATGAAAACAACATCTGTTTTCCACCACAGCCATAAAAGGCTCCCTCCCGGGGGGATAGGACCATCACACTGAAAGCCTCGACACCAGGGCACTGCCCTTCCACTCCTAAATGCCCTCCACGCTCAGCAGGGCTGAACCTGCTTAAGCCATGCAGAACTTGAATCACTTTCACTCTTTTTATGCAGCTGAAAGGTTTATCAGCAGGGGAATTATAGCAGAATCTTCTTTTTTTTGTAAGATAGAATTGGATATGTCTTCCTGAGGAATAGCACACTTGGGGAGATGCTAAGCCAATCACAAAGTGCACAAGCAAAAGATTTTAGGCCTGACCACCCGCCAAGCCGGACAGACAACAAAGGCTTCATGCTTGACAAGGCCAACAGAAATTGGGTTACTGGTAGGAATCCATCCCATGCAGCAGAGGCACCTTAGATACTCTGTATGCTAGTTAAAATTCCACAGAGGTCAGGAGGCTCCATCTGAAAAATACAGGTTTCCTCTCAGTCTGCTCTGACATGTATGGGCTTCAGTGACTCTTATCAGTCTGTGTCCTTCTATTTTTAGGTCCTAGATTCAGTCCAGATGTGAAATGGGAGCGAGGGGGAATCTGGCGTTCATTTTAGAATTCGCTGCTGACAGTTAATAGTCTATCTGTGTGAGCCTGACAACTTGATTTTTTTAACTATGTGCAACTTCCACTGCCTCAGCTGGCTTCGGTTATATATTAGCAGTTACAAACCGAAAACATAGAAAGAACATCTGGGAGACAATGCAGCTTAAATAAAGCAGAAAGTCAAGTCTCAACTCATGTACTCCATAGTATTTCATGTTCTGCGGTTGTATAATTCCCTCGTTAAGATAGATTTCATACATCGGCTGAACATGTGTTGATTTAGGATGTGTTAATTGAGTTTTACTTTCAAATAAAAAAAGAACGAGAATAAAACCTTCTGGTAATCTTCATTATCCTGCCATTATCCCCGAACCAGATGCTCACCCTATTACCCTTTCTCCACAGAATATAGGACGTATATGTGGGTTTTTCAAACACAGGGAAACGTGAGAACGATAGGCAAGAGATTGTTTTCTCATTGCCAATAGACGAGGTTTGCTTTTCTAAATGTTGTAAGATTGGATTTATTTAGTTTCCATCGATTTTGAACAAAGTGATAAATTACTGTTTCTGTCAATGGGGTCTGTTGGCTTAACAGAGAGCAGGGTTTTGTATAAACCGGGTAACATTCCAAAATGCCGTCTTACTTTAACATTTTAAAGTGATGCCAGGAAACAATATTTCTGTTCGTAAAAAACTGCATAACTAAAAAAATATGAAATTTGTGTCAAATAGACGGTCAGAAAGCATAGAGAGCTTTGTTTTTACGGAGCTCTGACGTCGCGTTGTTGTTTACGTCTGCAGCGCCATCTTGAATACGGGCGTCATGTTCTCGCTAGAATTTATATATATCTATAAAATAACAATAACAGTTAACAATAACATAGGGGTTGGGAACCGAAACTCGGTAGACTAACCCTTTAGTATTGCAAAGAAAGCCTACATATCTGCACGGACGTAGGCTAAGGCTACGTAGCTATCTGTAAGGACCTGTAGAAAGTGACAACGTCACGCGTCAACGGAACAGCAGCGTGGGATTTGATTTGTTTAGATACCCAACAGCATGCGCGGCTCGGGCTCTGTCACCTCATAACACCAAATATGGATCGCGGTAAACGCTCAAAAGTGTGGCTCCACTACACACAAAAAGAGAAAGGCAAGGCAAAGTGCAATGCCTGTGGCAAGCTAATAGCTTGTTCGTCAGGTTGCACTTCTAATTTAAGCAAACATTTAAGACAACAAGGCATCGAGATAAAATAATCTACAGTCTTTAATTGCTTGTGGTCTCCGAGCCCGAGTATGGCATCAATAGCCAGCACTAGCACCCTGGACATTTGCATGTCCAGAAGTGCCAGGTAAAGCTACACACCGTTCCCTTTGGCATTAAAAGGAAAGCTGACCAGAGAAAAAACAGAGGAGTGTCACAGTTAACAATTTATCTAAATATTCAGTGTAAAGTGAAGAAAAAAGCTTTCCGTCTTTTCTACGTGAGACTGAACAATACTTGAGCTTCTGACAGACAGCTGAGTGTATTAGCTTGACACCTCCCTCCCTGACAATCACACGTACCTCAGCTCTACATTATTGTTAGAATGCTGTCATTTCTGATTTTGTATCACTGTAGCTCAGTACACAAAGTCTGCAGTTTGGAAATGCCATAATATGCTACTCTGACAGCTGTCAGAAACCAGCATACACAGGAGGGAAAATGGAATTCACTGTAGAGCTACAATTAAATAAACATCAAATGGTAAAAAAAAACAATATACTTGTCACCATAAATGGTCCTGTGTAACTTCCCTTTTCTTTGTTGTGAGCTTAACTGTATTTTGTATCTAATGTAATGACTAGTGTTGGCATGGTGGGCTGTTAGTGAAACACATAATTGCAAGTCATGAAAGAGAAAGTTATTTTCAAACATCGTTCTATATTATTTTATTCCTCATGGGGTGTAAACGATTCGTTTGTTGCCATCAACATATCTTTTATAGTAAAAATGTATTATTTAACAGCTATAGAGCAATATATCAGTTATATTTTTGATAGTATATTATGGGCCATTATGGGCTATTATCCCAGCAAAGGTCTCGTTTTTATGTGGTGCAACCAGGTTTTAATGACAGTGTAGCAGAATATGCTCACAATGGGTTTATGACTACTTTATGAGAACTAATGCACTCCGATTTGCATTTATTTTACAAAAGGGCATAATTAAAAGACAAACAGAACATTATTTACTTTATGAGAGAATTTACCAACCCTTCCGAGTTGCTGCTGGTTACACTTGGGGCCATTTTTTACTTGGAACTTACTCTAACACATCCTTAGTATCACATATGGAGCTAGAAAAGTAAAACAATATATGATAACAACCTCAAATGTGCCCCAAAATGCTAACATTAAATGGGCATACAACTAAAAAATGAATGCTTAAAGCCGCAAAAGATTGCTGCAATACAATAAAAAAAGATATATCCCCAAATAGTGCAGGTTAGAAATGTATATGAATATGTAGGGATTAATTTACATCGTATAAAATCCATACGATGAGAGAAATAAATCATGGGATCTTACTCAATGAACATGATTTAAACAAGATGTTCATCTCAGTTCTTGGATATGTCATTAAAAGGTATGTGGAGTGGACTGTAGTGATGAAGGTTGCTGTGTTTGTATAGCTCAGTGCTTGTATTTTTTATTGTCCTGTACATACTTAAACTATGCAGTCTATGAGTAAACTCAATAAGTACATGTATGTTTTAATATGAATCCAGTAAATGCTCTGGGTCAGTATGGATTCAACCCTGAGGCATACAAAGTGCTGCTTTTCCAATGTATTACAACTACTGAATTATTACAATCTGATGTTCAATACATTTCCAAGAACTACCACAGGAAACTGTGAACTAAGCTTAAGCCCATTACAGTTAATGTCATACATGCATGGGGAAAGACATTCTGAAAGAATAATAACAGACCTGGATAATAAACCATATACGGTAATCGAAAGATTTTAGCTAAATCAGCAGTAGTGCACATTTTCTTGTTTTTAAATTCTCTTTTTTCATCTTGAGTCAGCAACAGGACAAAGCTGGACATCTGGAGAAAGTTCCTAATGTCCAGTTTGATGGAAGCTGAAAAAGGCTATGGTGGGGATATGGACAATTAATGCAGTTTTATGAATCTGTGTATTTGGCCTTGTCTACATTAAACAGCTCCTTTAATTATTTATGATGGAGCTCGATTTATGCCGAGATCGCACTGTTGTGAAACTGTAAATTATATTGAAACAGATATGCTTGATGAAAGCCATGGTCCTGGCAAGCATATTTAATAATCACTGAACTTGCTATACACCGACTGTTTCTATAAAAAAAGGCTTGAAAATGAGCTCTAGCAATATCAATCCAAGCATAAAACCCCAAGTGAGGTGAGTCATTAGCAGCTAACAGTTCATGTATAAGAGCAGCAAAGAAAGAAGTTGCTCTCACTTCAAAGTAAGCACAAGTATAAGCTCCTTGGAAACCATGTACAAAGTTATTTACTTTCATTTCAGTGGGATTTAAAAGAAAGGATGTTTAAAACTGACATAAGTTACACTGCTGACACTTGATCTCAAGAGATTTCAAATATGTGAAAGTAGAGAATAAGCTTTACATTTCGTGTCACCAACATTACAATCAACCAAAAGCTCAAAGTGCAGGGATCATAGCCATGTTCCATATTCCTGTGATCTGACGAGTGAGAAGTCTGCCAGGTAAAGAGAAAAGAGATGATGCAAAGAGGAGGCCTTTCAAGCAAGACGAGGGAGAAACAGTATGATGAAGGGCGCTTGTGCTATGAATAGTCTTAGTTTACTTATCAAATCTTTCAGTTAAATGAAACACTGCATCCTGTAGCCTCTCAGACTAGTCATAGCCGTTTGATTTATTACATTTATTTCTGTCAACTTGCATGTTGATAAAAACTTTACTTCCTACGCTCAGTGGTGGTGCTATTTTGTATTTTTTATCAGTTCAGCCGTGTCTCTGCTTGTTGATTTGTTTATGTTCCCTTTTGTGATAAGAAGAAACCTAGACTAATGTGCAATTTTTTAATATCTGTATTTTCTATCATTAGTGCACACAAATGCTGTTAACAGCTGAAAGACAGTGTTCCAATTTATATTTTTGACCACATACATATACACTGTATGCATTCATCTTTGTGACATTAACTCATAAAAAGAGGTTGTATGGAAACGGTGTAACTCATTGTTTAATGCTCATCTTTGACAGCCATCAGATGACCATCACCACACCAGAAAGACTGACTCACCCCGTATGCCAGAGTCTGCACCACACACAGTGAGAACCCATCAGCCCTGTGGCACACCAAGTTTATTGGCCAGTATGTCACATCCTGTTTCTATCCTTCCTAGAGAACACATTTTTAAGCTCTGCCTAATTTTTAATTTAGCCGAATACAGCTAGTTCAGCTCGTCACTGGTGTTGGACAGTGTGTATCATCTGTAGTAATTACATAATTGACAAGGATCAGAACTATACAAGTAAAATATATTGCTCTACAGGCCACATTAATTTATAATGCTTATGAATTTATGCACTGTGCCTTTATGCTTGTCAAATTGATTAGGATGACAGGTTATTCCATAATAAAGCTACATGGGCTGCAGAGGGGTGACCCATAACTTCAAAGGGCAACTCTTTCCATCATAAAATCTAGCTGCACTTTTAATGTCTGGAGCCAAATGCTTCATAATAGGTCTCACACATTTGATTACTTATGTTTACATGGAGGGTTTTGTACTGACATCAGTTTCTCACCAGAACACGCCTTTTTAGCTGGACTGAAGGTGAAACGACTTTCTGCAACATGGCTGACGTTAGAAGTATATATATTTGTTATTGTTTTCTATGTGTAACTACATTTTAGAACCAGATATGACACCTGTATATCCACATTTTGCTGCCCCTTGATTTAAGTTTTTGCCGCAAATTGCATCAATTGTCAAATATTTTAGGACAGTCAATCAACTCTTTCCCATTCCATACATGATTTTTGTGACTTGCACCAATGGTGACAACACGTGCATAGCCTGTATAGCTTTGTATTCAGTGATTCTGTATTCAAGGAGCTACTTCTGTCAAGCTATAAAACCGAGGAACACTATATTAATCCATATGGACATGATGCAGAGTGTGTCAAAGTCTGCTCCCTCACTCACCTATTTTCTGCATTAGCATTTCTCAGTCACCTTATGGCAAATTTCCACTGCAGCGCGGAGCGCGGTTCAAGCGTGCCGTGCCAAACCCGGCCCGTTTTTGGTTGCGTTTCCACTAGGGGTAGTCCCGGCTAACGGTTACTTTTTCACAGTTTTTCTGGCTCTCCAAAATCCAGGTTCTTTCCGGGCCAACAACCGGGCTGAATATACTAAACTAGTGAGAGAATCGCTGGCAAGGGGGCTACAACTACAACAAAATTGACATATTTTACCGCGATTTAATTGTAATACACGTTTCAAAATGATGCCGAGGTAACAACATACTGATACCGGTTAGTAACAATTAAGAATTAATGCTTTGACATGTCATCAGACAGACGGCAGGCGAAAAACCTTTTAAAATGCGTGTTTTCTGAATGGAGATCGGCTAAGCTAACGCTGTATATGCTCCGACCTTCCACACTCACAACAACGGCCTATGCAGACATAAATAAACCAGCGACTGTATTCGCCATGACACAGACAGTCTGTGGTTTGTACTTGTTTAACTTTTGTCTAGTTTCTGAACAGATATGAGGAGCTGTGAGCTCTGAGTGCTACAGCTAACGGCTGATGTTGGTTTTCTGTGTTTCGCATTGAAGATGACGTCACGGCTCCGCCTACACTGCGTTACTATAGTTACTGCCCCAGCTACTAAACTGTAATGAAAACGCAGCATAAAGTGAGTCTGGCCTACCAAGGCCTAACTATACCGTACTAAGCCGTTCGAAGCCCTGCAGTGGAAATGCGTCATTAGTCACCTGGTAGTCACACCCTGTTTCTCTCTCACACTCTGTTACACCCATTAGCTCCACTAGTATATAGGCCCCCTTCACTCTCACCTCAGTGCCAGATCGTACTTCGCAGCATGCAGTTCTTTCCAGCCTTACCTCCCAGATTGCTCTCCCGGTTTCGACCTTGCCTGTCCCTGACCAGCCTGCTTCGCCTGTTTCCTGACCCTGCCTGTACCCGGACTATTCTGCCTCGCTTGCTCCCTGACCCTGCCTGTACCTGCATCTCCCATCTGGCCTACTCCTGGAACCCTCGCCTGTCCCCGACCAGCCCTTTTTCTACTGTCTGCCAGTTTGTCTTACACCAGAACTTTTCTGTGGAAACTAGCTATAATAAAGCTGGTTACCGACTTTCCCTGGTCTCCCGTGCGTTGCATTTTGGTTCTCAGCTCGTTCGTGACAGAGTGTGGGAGCTGAAGAATTATCTTGAAACTTTGATTGTTCGTCCTTTGAGTGTTTGCCCTTCACGTGTTTGTCCTTTATGTGTTTGTCCTTTATGTGTTTGTCCTAAAAAGCACTATTTGTGCTCCCCAAACTACGAAATAAATAAAAAAATAAAATATGTTCAGTATCTAAAACTCAGCCCCTTAAACTGAAAATAGCGGCTGTAAAATACAGCTCCTTCAAGGGAAACGGAGAGCAAATGAAAATGTCTGAGGTAGTTACAAAACCTATGGCTGCAAACCTGCAGCTGATCTTTTTTGCATATCAGACTTGGTAAATTAGATGCACAGCTGAAGCATGTGGACTAAGGTAATTCCTGCCTTGAGGCACCTTTCAGTACCACCCTATATAAGGTCTACTGTTGCAAAGTAACTGGTGCAGGGCCAGAATTTTTCACACAAACTGAGCAGCACGGTGATAAAGCTAAGAAAGATATGCTATGAAGCCGGTAAACCAAATTACCGTACACAGAAATAAAGGGAAATAAATACAAAGCTTATCACAATATGAATAAAGTACAAGACATTCCTTGTTCCGCTGTAATGTGTATATTCTGTACCTGTTCTTTCTTTCAGTTCCTAATACTGCGATTTTGTAGCGCTGAAAAGTTTTGTGGTAATTCCAACCTTGGTGAACTTTAATAGAACACTTCTGTTTTTTCGACAGCTGAATAAGTTGACTGACTGGTGTACAGAGAAAGCGTGATAATTCACTTTTTATATACATCTGTTTCAGGGCAAAATTGGGAGGTATAGTAAAAAGATGTCTCTACTTCATCAGAACCCACCAATTTGTGTCCAAACGGTGTTTCTCAGAGTGTTAAAACCAGACAAGCATGTGTTCATCCCTTGTTTTATATAATATACAAAATCAAATAACAAAATTGCTTTCTTACCAAGCGCCTTCTTTCTTCTTCAACCGTGGTCAACAGCTGGGAGAACTCTTTGAAAGACTGGGCTGTAACACAAAGAAATACAACAGCACATCAAACGTGAAACACTGCATGTTAGGTCAATAAATGCATCAACGTATGTATGATACATCCCGCATAATATGTTCACCATTACGCACGGACCCAGTGACCCACCGGGTTGTTATATTCAGATGATAAAAGAAGATATATTTTTACACAGTGGCTGAGTCGTTAAACATCAGATGTTCCTGGCACCCCACAAGCAGTGTAGCATGGTGCTAAAATGTTTATTTGCAATACAGCTTCAGAGCTTTCAGTGCACCACATTTTAGAACCTAATAAAATCATGCAGCTGTCCAATTTAAAACCCAAGACTTGCAGTAAAAAACAATACTTCAATTGAATGGAGCCCACTGATTGCTTCCTTTTATTTGCTTCCCCTGTTAGGCTGCACAATATGCTGTCACAATGTAGGAGTGACTTATGTGGTTGAGATATGTTCACGCCACCTGGGCTACACTTCAATAGCTCATAATGCATTCTGCAGGCTCGGATGAATTCAGCACAATACATTGGATCTCATCTGCCAGAGAATTTTTCCATGTAGCTTCACAGCTTAATTAAACAGAGGGACAGATACAGTTGGGCCTCTGTTGGTCAGCCCCAGTGTCACCCTGTGTCCAGCCATTTAGCTGCGGTCGAGCTGCCCTGCTTGCCAACACGGTAACATCATTATCAGCCGCAACGGCTTGGCACGGGGAGCCATGCATCATCTAAGACACTTTGGTCCATTTACACACCAAAGCTTTTAAAAGACCAGCGAGCAATGATTTTGTGCCAGGGATCCTGCAGGCAGGCTGGCCTCCTATTAACGCCACTGGCTCCTTTATCAACAGCACAAACCTCTCAGGGGGTAAAGGGCACAGCTGGAGCCGTTGATGGGACAAGATTAGACTCTGAAGAAAGGAAATAGGAGTCAAAGTGAGGTTACAGCTTGCATATCATTCATTGGTAAATGGAGGAGAAGCAATGGACCTCATGAATCATTGAAGGAAATTAAATTGACTTCCTCAATTGTAGACGCATAAGGAGGATTATAGGAAAATAAGGTGTGACATTGTACACTTTTGTCTGTATATTTAATAGAATATTTTCTTACAATAACAAAATGTTCTTATATCCAATGTCATGGTTTAAATGGCGTCTTGCTGCTTGATTTTTTTATTTTTAAATCTGGATCTCGCCCTCTTCTTACTTGAACAGCTAGTGACTAAAGGATTGACCTTCTGAGAGAAGGGCATGTTACTTTTCGGAAAAATCTAAATTTCTATAGCTACATCAATCTTTTGGCCCCATTGATTCATGGATAACTGGCGCGGAATGTGAATGTCACTGCAGGAAGTCTTAGAGTAAAATCAATAAAAGGTCAGGTGAACCCGTCTGGCATCGCGTACAGGATCTCGATGTGTCGTAGGGAAGTTGGGAGCATCAAAGTGAACTATACCGATACTGCATCAAGATCGTGGCTGGCATTCACACAAGGGTCTAGCTATGTCAGTCAGAAAACTCAGTGTCATTGATGACTAGATTGATTTCAACAAGCTGTTTCATTTTTTTCCGCTCACATAGTAATGGCCTTTTCTCTCCAAGATGGAGGGTGAACACCGTAGTGTAACTCAGAGTATCAGAACATCTTTTATCTTTCAGAAAATATTGAACACTTAATTGCTTGCCCCATAATTGGACTCAGTGTGTTATTTTGTATGAAAGCATTGAGTTTGTGTGTTATGGATGAATGGAATTTTGTTGTAGAAAATGACATGGTGTTTAGTGTAATCTGAATTGATCAATTATATGTTCAGTGTCCTGTTATTTCTGCCAAATCTGCATCCATAGTCCACTGTACTCAAGTGAATGTCTGCATTACAGTCAATAAAATGCTTCCCAACAGATGATCATGGCTCTCAATTGAGCCACGGCCAAGCCACTGGCTTTTATTGTGCCAGTGGTTTGCACTGTAAATACTGAGCAGGTCCAGCTACATAACAGGTGGGCAGCTAAAATAACCACTGTTCAACCTGAGATCAACACTTCTTTTGATTGAAGGCCGGGGAGAGAATGCATTGTCATAAATTAAAACGTGCTTGACGCTAATGAGGCTTGGAGTTGGGTGTGGAATGTTCAACAAGCAGAATTGTTCGTTGCATCCCTGCCTATCAAATAGCCGCTTTAGCTTTGGGAGAAAAAAAAGGAAAGGCGGACTTTCATTACGCATTCAGATGAACATTACAGCCTTATGTACGAGAGGTCTAATCCAGTCTAGCCCTCACAGATGGACAGTAATTCTGCATTGTCCAGCGCCACGGAGCAAAGGACTCAAGCTGCGGATAATGAGCAGTGCGAAAAAAGAAGAGGAAAAAGAGGCCAGACTGGGAGTCCTGCCCATTAGAGCCAAAGAGCCCCCATGCGCAGCTGTTTTCATTTTCCTGTTGGAGGCAAGGAGGTTCACACCTCCATTAATCTCTGACACTGATCACAATTAGTCCGCTTGATCTTTGTAGACTTGAAAAGATACAGGGAAAGCATCATAAGCAAATCAATAGCATTAATTAGACATGCATCGCAGACAACTTTAAGATCTATACTCAAAGCCAAATCCCATTCCAAGAAGTTGCAGAGTATGCTTGATTTTGTCTGAGAAAAGCTCCCAATGACTCTGAGAAAGCTTTTCCTTTTTCCAATGGATCCTTTCACTGACATAACATTGCTCAAGTAGTATAACATCAGAACTTTAGCAATATAGGAAAAAGACACCTCTTATATTGACAGCACTACAGCATTATGATAACCAAGGATCTCCCATCAGAATCCATTGGGAAATGTGTGACAAGGTTCTGATTGAGGTGACAATCAGGCTAATTGGCAAAGCAAGAGAGAAATCTGCAGGCCAAAATGAACTCACCAATGTTCACCTCGTCATCTGTCTCTGCATCACCAATGCACTCAAACTGGAACTCTTGCAGGGACAGGGAGAACTTCAGGACAGCAACAGAGAGATCTGTAAAAACACAAGTTTCGAGCATTACAATTAAACGTTTATAAATGAATCAATGAATATGTGAAACAAAAGCAGCAGGGTAATTATAAAGACAGCTTAACATATCCAAGTGCAACTAGAGCAGCAAAATAGTTACACATATGACTATTGCTTGACTCCTTGAGGGTGCAGTGGAGCAAACCAATGCACTTATATTATCTGCTGACTGTCCAATTCCATGCCCACTGACCTTTATAGCTTAGCAGTTCTGTGAGTGAAAGCAATATGTGTGATGATGTTTTCAATTGCCAATTGATCATAATACCACGATCTGTCCAGAGAAATGAAGCCCAACTGAGATGCCTAACCTTTGTGTCAAAGTGATATTGCACACATAGAGTTAAAATAAAAAAAATGTCCCCTTTGGATACTCTCACTCTTGGATATAAATGATTAATGATTATTGCATTCCAGGAGTTTACGTGTGATAAAGTGGAATTCTACTATTCTTAGAAAAATGTGTCACTTTAGGTAATAAAGCTTTCCAGTGACTCCCCCCTTTAATCAAACATTAACCGGTGAGGCAAGTGGAACATTTCTACAGTCTCAGAAACATTTTCCAATTGTTCATTTGCAATTTACTGTTGACTTTGAACAACACTAGATACTTAAATAAAGCTATTCGACATTCCAAACTTTTTTTTTTGTTGAATAGCACTAAATACTACAGTACCCAAGAGCCTTAGCAATTATAATTGAGGAGAAGAAGATGCAAATCAGTCCAAGCATATTCACCAAGCTTCAATGGCAATCAGGAACCAATCATTGTACTATAGTTGATGAACGGATCAAAATGCAAATGTAGGTCAGAACAAGTATTTATTAAAAATAACAACCAAATCCGGGACTTGAACCAATAACCTCTGGTTCCCAAGCCAAGTCCTTATGTGTACCAAGCTCCTGCCAACAAAGCTTATTCTCTGCTTTCATCCTGTCGTAAGATCCTTGGGAATTCTTAGTTGACTTCTCCTATAAAGTTTATATGCAAACCTCTCACTTATCAGAGGCAGAATGGGACAAGGGCATGTTATTTATTTTGGTGATGATTCAACCAGAGTGCTACAAGTCTATTCAAGAGATATGCTTTAACAGCCTCTCACCCAACACTGTCAATGAAAACAAAAAAACAGATGACTTTTCATTTCCTAAGCCCTGCCACCCAAACATAAACCTTTCATTTCACCTCAAATCATCAACAGACTGAAGAAAAACATCAGGACCATGACCTGCACGCACCATTCCTTTCAGCTTCAAAACTGTAATTGCTCTGACAAAAATGTTTTGATGTTATTCAGTTTTCAGTCGACAAATGTGCTTTTCTCTTTTTAATATACCGTAGTTGTCATTTTAATTGACTCAGTGGGAACATTTTTAGCCAACATCAAAGCAATTGCTTAACAACTAATTTTTAGGTTTTAACAGTTCTCCTGACGTAACAGCATGTATTAGCTCAACAAAATGCATCTGTATTTTCAGGCAAATAGCAGGTTATCTTTTTTAGTTATTGAACATCTTCGTATAATGCTATTCATTTTGAGTTATGGTAGTAATACAGTTTCTAACAAGTGCAATACAAAAAAAAATAAACCCTTCTCTTAGTGAGTAAAATAGAAAGATTGTGTCCATGAAAAACTCTGTATTCATGGGTGTAATCTTTCTATTTTAAAGTGGTGTCTGATTTCAGTTAGATTCACAGGAAAAGCAATCAAGGTGAGAGGAAAAGCAATGAAAATGCTTTTTAACACAAGAGGCAAAGAAACTGCAGTGTTGACCCGTGAATAGCTGACCAAGTGCATGAATCACTTCGATTTTTATTTCATCTTCTATAATGCAACTGATTTCAATTTGTTTCATACCTCAGGTACATAAAGGTAAGTGGGTGGGTCTGCCGTGTTAGCACTGTGAGTTTACTCTTGCTGAGGGGGAACCTATGCTCACAAGTGCTCCAACGAGTGGGATGAAGCTTGCACACGTAATGGAGGCTTTTAACATGTGTTATAACTCAGCTGAATTAAAGGCAAAAATGGAGATTCTAAAATACTCTGACATTCTAGTTGTCAGCCCACACAGTTTGACACATTTTTCACGTATCCATTGTTGACAGCGACTCACTAATTGCTTCTCTCCTTCTTTCTTCTCTCACCGACAATTATGTCATCACTTCAAAGAACTGTGAACTTAAAAACACTTGCTGCCAGGAAAGTAGGAGAATACTCACACTAATATACATTGGACAGACGCTCAAACGTGCTTGAAGACTTGTCAATTATGGCACATGAGAAATGGAGGTTAAGGTTGTACTGCAGTTGTAATGCTTTGCAGGGTTTGTAGCTGTAACTACATTAGACATGTACAGTTACACATATACTGTATTTCATTTATATCTTGGCATTTTACATTCAAGACTTTTCTTAAGCTACAAAGGATCCAATTCATAATCATATTTATAACGGCAACAACATTAAAAGTATAAATTGTGATAAAAGCATTAGCAGTTACAAACCAAACGTCACACATTTCAATGGATAAAGACTTAATTTAATTGATTGTCTTTCTCAACTATAATAATTACAATGAATACAAGTTTTCACTACAACTTGTGTCTCTGAGGTAACTGAAAATCCGTAAAGGATATTGTGTTGAAACCTATACTGCTCCCACTGTGACAACAATAGTTTATCTAACAGGCCTCCCGAAGAACAAACCAGCCTTAAAAGCCCCACAAAAATCAATGCCCTCATCTCCACAGGAACATAAATTGCTTGCAAAGCCTGATAAAAAAGAATCCTGCAAGATTTCTCAGAAACTTTTTTCTTTACCTAAGAGTAAGCGTTGTTATATATGTATTTCTGTAGTTATTGGTAGGAATGGAATAACAAGACTTTTACTCGATGAGACCTCAGGTTGAAAGCTCTTAAAGACTTCTACACTGTATTGAATGAGCATGTCTGACCACTTGTAAATGTTGCTCAGTCTGCCCTGAGTGCCACTGAGTGGAACTTTTCCAGCAGATATATTGTGCCATTGATGTGGGCCCATCATTCCTGCTTTGACTCAAAAGCTGCTGATTTTAAAATCAATATCTTGCTGCAGTTGTCTGGATATGCTCGCAGGCCCATCAATAATAGATGATCTTTTAGCTCTGAGGTTCGGACAGGCCTGGCTTAAAAAACAAAGCTGTGTTTCCATCAACTGAATGCATTGTTTCCATACAGCCTCCAAAAACCAAGGAAATAAATAAATCTTAACAGTATCCAATCCAAAGTATTGCTACTTATTGCCAACTGAATACTGTATGTCTGTGGAACAGAGTATCTCCAATTGCCCTAAAAATTCTTATTGAGTTTCAGAATTTTGTTGTTAACTTATTGTTTAATAAGATAGTCTTTGATTTAAATCAAATGAATTTGAATGAGTAAATGAGGAACATCGTAAATAGCTGCTTCGCAGAGACAACATTTATCGTTTTGAAATGTGTCTCTTTTTGTTAAAAGAACATTTTGTATAATGTAAGTTACCCAAAATCTATTACGTTGGTCTTAGCACTAAAACAATAATAGAGGCCTGAGTGCAACATGAGTATTAATATATTTATTCATTTTTTATTGTACATTGATTATTGATTGTGTAGCATTCTAGGCTGTATAAAAAACAATCATGGTATCTCTGCAAATGATTTGCTTGCTATCATCAATGCGTTCTCCATGATGGAACATAAGTATGTTCTGCTTCTGTCCTTGGTGGTAAATACTGAGCACATTATCATTTTAACAAAGGAAAATTATGATAATTTTTTAGATTTTCATTAGCATTTCACAGGTACCGCTCCCATTGGGGATGACAGCACTGCTGCATCAAAAGCTCAGGGGAGATGTGGTTGAAACAGATGCTGGAGCACCAGCTGGCCCAGAAATGTGACTGCAAATACTACATTACTCACAAGCTTTGGCTAGCTACTAACTCCTCCTACTCAGTATATTAAGGGAACTGATGAAGAGCATTGAAAGTGACATGTGGTGTCAGTATCAAACATTATCAAATTGTAACTTCAAAAAATTAACAATAACTTTTCAGCCCTAACTTAAATACTTCAATATTTGAAGTAAGAGAGAAAACAGAGCTTTAAGGTTACACCTTTTGGAATGTAAATTATATTTGAAACAGTGCATAATGTGTGAGTGAATCTTTAATATATCTAGTATACAGTAAGATGTTTTCTAAAAAGAAAGTGTAATAACTTTAGAAGTCCATATGTTAAATTTGTCCTCAGCAGGAACGTATAGAAAACTGATGCTGTTGACTTATTTGAACATCTATTTGAACATCTCTACTCTGAATAAATGATATGATATATGATGTCAGGAATAGCAAACACTAGAAGAGCAGAGTTGTACATGATGAGGCTTTCTAGGTATATGTATGTTTTTTTTTCCGTTTTCTTTACTTTTATTGTCATTACATAGTACAGGTAGTAGTAACAGAACGGTTTCTCTGCATTTTACCCATCCTAGTGTTAGGAGCAGTGTGTACATTGAGGTATGTGTCTCTACTATACCTCAATGTGAACATACAGTGTGTCATCAAAAGGACCTGGCCTAACAATGTTGTGTTTATTTTCTATGTATATGCATTATTTAAGAAGCGGGTAATCATCACAAATGATTTTAGCCCTTTGCTCATTAGTGGATTCTACAGAAAATATTTCTAAAGCAGTTACAAATAAACCAACTCACAGTGCTCACAAGACCAAGCAGCAAAGACTAATGGAAAAGGAAAGAGTGTAAAGGAAGATAAATGAACAGCTTAAATGTTTTTACCTTAGGCAAGCAGTACAGGGATGATCAGTGTGACACATTCCAGGTTGGAAACAATGCAGGGACAGTCCCTCTGCTCCCATGCTGCTTTATCAGTTTAACTGTGAAAGTCTACTGTTGGCTATCTGCATCCAAATAGTCAAGTATACTGTTGAATTAAACGTTTGTTTTATCAGTTTTTACACACTAATCAAATTACAGTGAATGACCAGGTCAGTCTAAAAATACATTAAAAACAGAATATCTCACTTTCATGGTGCTCTATGCAGACTTGCCTTGCTGTTACATGCCATGTTTGTTACAATGATGATTAAATAACACCCCATCGATGATATTGATGCAAAGCAGGGTTGTACTGACGCAGGCCAGATAAGCTTTGTAAAGAAAAGCAGAAAGTAAGGAATAAAAGAGAGATAGAAGAGGCACCTTTATTGGGAGTAGTATATGAGTAGAGCCTTCATGGTTCCCCTGATATTTCATCCTACTTTTCTACATCTCTTCTGACAGAGTTAAGCATTTTGAAAATTCACTTTGAGCATCTGTGGTGGAAAAGAGCTGCTCTGCTCAGGGGAGTGATACAACGGAAGAACTCTGATAAGGTCTAAAAGACGTTATTTACTACATGAAGTAAGACAAGAAAGAGCTATTTCAGCACGAGTAACAGAGGTAAAAAGACAAAAAGAACACAACCTATTGTAAGTGTTGACTCAAAAATGATTAATACCGTCACCTTAAATAGTGCCTTCTAATCTGTTATTGTACCGTGGATGTCATTTTCCTGACACAGTGGCCATGCACAAAGGGCTGACAGAGTGAACAGTTTCTGCATGGTGTAAGCAGGTTCTAATCAATGAGTAGAGCGCGGACCACCCAGCCAACATGACTGCAGAGAGCAGAGTGTGTGAGGTGTGTGTGAGGCCTATGGCTGTCAGTCACCGCTCAGCAGATCCCCCTGGGTACACCCTTTATCTCGTCTCCAGGGCAACCACATACTACCAAATTCCATCTGCTGACAACCCCTGACAAAACACAGACAACACTGCAGGAAAGTCTGTGATTTGCTCGCTAACAGCTGGAGTTTTTTTCAGTAGCCGTTATATGAATTATTATTTAAGGGCGTGCATACATTCTGCACAGGTAATTAGATTTGCACAGTTTGACTTCCGCAAGCTTTGTACGTGCAGTTCTGAGGTTTAAGTGTCATAAAGCCAAAGTATGTCTTCTCATTTCTGCAGGAATACTGGCATGTAATGAATTATTTAGACATTGCCTTGTTCTAAATGTACTTAACCAAATAGTAGTTATAATGCAGTGTGGTACTTTATTCGTATGTGGTATTATTCATAATAGCTAAAAAGTATTTAAATAATTAAAAACAATAGAAAACAAGTTATTGTTTTACTCGGCAGGACATCATTAAAACTTTATTATCTGAGGAATGCATTCCAAATACAAAGGTGTTCCAATTAACACCATTTGTCTTTTAATAGCTTCATTTTTCACTGTAACGTGAGAAAATGCCTCCAAGGATAGCAAGAAAATCCAAGCCAAAATGCAAGGGCATTGTCACAAAAACTGATAAACAAATAATATACATAATCTCTATGCCAAAAGAAGACTGTAATAGCAAAGAGTGGGCATAAAGCTCGAGAAAAAACAAGAGTGATAGGGAACATTTAGAAATGGTTCCTTCTTAACAATGTTATCTAATATACAGACAGATATTTTGGCTGCACGAGTGCACGTGTATAAAAAACTAAGTATTTCAAAAATGTCTGTAGACACATGTGTCTGTAGGCACATGCTGAGGCATGCAGTGTATATGACTGACATATTCATCACAACACTAATTACAAAGCAGAATCCTTAACCGCTTTCACACCAAGTACTTTGCCGTACTTAGTGCCCAGCACTTAGTGCCCAGCACTTAGTGCCCAGCACTTAGTGCCCAGCACTTAGTACCCCCATGGAACTAAGTACAGATCGCGTTCACACCAGAATAAGTTCCCTGAGGGAAGATTACGCAAATGAAGCCGCTGACGCCACTTCTTCTTCTTCTGCTTTGGGTTTACTGGCAGGCCGCAAACCACTTCACGGCGTATACTGCCACCCGAAGTCCCCGGCCGGAAGTCCCCGGAGTTGGGGACTGGCTTCAGTAGAAGCTACTGGGAGTCCCAGCAGCTTCATCTGAATCCTTCCGAGTAAATTGTCAAAAACGCTGACACCTCCTCATCACTCCACCGCTCCCATTTTTTTTTTTTTTGTTGCCATAAGTTATTCTCTCTCCGTTGGTGCGCAGGGCTAATGCTAATAATGCTAATGCCAGCAAATACAATGGCGGCTTCACAAAACTTTTCTGAGTTTTACGGGCCTTGGTTTGCAATTCGCCCAGCCAATCAGAAATTGGTACATTTTTCTCCCCAGGCTAGTAGCCTACCACCTCTCTAGCAGGCACTAAAAATGGGGGTAAATGTTCTCTGAACTAAGTTCTCTTGTTGGTGTGAACGCAAAATTCCAGGCACTATCGGAACTAAATGGGAAAAGTATTGTAAAAGTACTCCGGTGTGAAAGCGCCTCTTGTTGAGCTCTCACACCTACGAACAATCTTAAAGGTTCTAATGAAGTGCTTTAACACAAATTAGAGCAGAAAAGCTTTTCAAACCTCGAGACACGGCATAAATGTTTCCCATTAAATAAGCAACAATCTGCACCATAAAGAATTCATCTTGGGCTTTTGTTAAATTGCTACGCTTTTGCAAGTCTCCTCAAACGACTCAGAAAGGAACAAAAGCAAAGGCTTACTGGAACAATGCTCTTCTTTTGTAGAGACGGTTCCGCTGTGTGTGCCTGCACATTAACATCCAAGTGAAAAACACCAGCTACTTTATCTTGTCAGTGAGACACTGCTGATTTCAGATGAGAAGGTCTTCAAAGGGGAATGCCTCCATGCGCCTATCTTAAGGAGAGACGAGGAGATTGCTTTGATGCAACAGTAGGGTGCAGCGGGCCCCTTTGATTCCATTTTGAGGGATTGTAATAGGGGAGCAGCCCTTCAGGTAAGGCCTCTTCCACCTGCTTGCTATTATGTTCGCCTGTCAGTCGCCCAGCGGGGGAGGGAGAAGTGCCAACAGACGGGACCTCGCACCCCCGGAGCATACCGAACATTTCCCACCACCAACCTCTGCCTGAAACAAAGCCTTATCTAATAACTGCACACTTGCTGCCGAAGAAGCAGGCAGCAACTCAGAAGTTGCCAAACCTGTGAACTAATTCTTAAGGGACAGAAAACTTTCAATATGGGCTGAAAAATACATGAAAAGAAGAGGTTACAGAACAAAGTCTCTGTGGTGCAGAGATACAGCCTATGTACTGTATATTTGACTATTAAAGTGCCTGTTGGTGATGCTATTGAAACATCTTTCACACCACTGATTCCCAATGCAAGAAAGGAAGTTAGGGGTGGTGTAACAACATGTTAGGGATTAAGACTTGGTATTTCTTAGAGGGATGACACATTTGAGCAAAATGCAGTATGATTCTGTTATTTTAATAGAACAAACATACTGTAAATGTGTAGTCTATAATGACTTTTTAATAGCTCTTGTATATGTGCTGACTATTGTATACTTAATTAGATACCAGTAATTATTTCCTGGGGGGATTCTACATTTTAAAACCACATTTACCAGCAGCATACACTTCTCCATTGTATTTATCTTTCTACATGATCAAAAGTGGGATGTCTATGTCCTTTTGATTTTAATCACAAGTCTAGGTGCTATATACATATTGCCTAGACTAGAGCAAAGATACAGAAGACCCGAAAACAATGACCAATCAGAGCAGACCTGAGCGTTTTATTCAGCGGTTCTTAAAGAGCCTGTGACACGAGTTTCCCCCATCATCCAAACCCATAAATATTGTCCCCTTGAAAACCGTTACTGAACTGATTTTGGATATTTGTACTTCGATAACCATTAATCTGCCCTTCAATTTTGACCATATTCTGGATCTTCTCGGGGATTCTTCAAGTCCCGCCAAATTATGTGTGACGTCATTGCGGGCACAGCCCTCCAGACAGCGATAACAGCGATGACAGTTTAATTTTGAACGTGTCTGAGAGCTTGTAACGACGAGACGCCGTTACTGCTATTTATTAAATGGCATTAATTAAATAAGTGTTCACCCCTCATCTTGTCTGTTGTTTCCGGTCGTCTCTGTGTTCCCTCCTGCTGATTACCCAATTGTGTTCACCTGGTGCCCTGTGTTTGCTCCTTCCCCCTCACCTGTGTTTAATTGCTCCCCCTCACCTGTGTCTTGTTAGTGTCTGTGTATTTAAGTGCTGTTTCTTGTGAGAGTGGTAGTGTGTGTGAGATCCTGGTGGCTGCAGGCTGGGCTCGCGTGAACAGCAGCAGGATTGAGGCTGTTTGTGAACTTTGTGCCCATTGGTTTAATAAATGCCCACGTCGGGTTATATTTTTGGACGTTCTGCCTCTGCCTCCTTGCTTGGTCTGGGCCGCTCAACGGTCAGTCTCACAGAGCACAAACGAGAGAGTTGCAGCGAAAGCAAAAGTCTGATCATTGACAAAGAAGCAAAGAGAACTGCAAACAAAAATGTATGTTGAAACAAAGAAAAAAGACTTGTAGTTTACATGATTACACAAATGATTTGTTTGCAACTTATAGTTTTATTTTTTAAATTAAATACATTTTGCTTGACTCTGTTTTTTTTCTCTTAAACTCTTAGTTTTGCTTGATTCTGAGAAAGTGTTGCTTTATCTTTATGAAACAAAACTAATCCCATACTGGGGCACATATAATGCTAAATTAAAGGGGAAACTCCAGTCGCATGTGATTTAGGCCCCGGCCCCACGGGGACGCATACGGTAGTTTCCGTTACAGTTTTGTGTCATATACCGTTCGGCCACACTAGGACGACAGAATATGGCAGTAAACGACCCCGCAAACGATAACGGGTCCCAAGGTGGATCTGCAAACGGAGCGCTCTGGGGGTCAAATGTTCCGTGTAATCGCCTCGATACGATCATTTTCTGACAACGATGAAATAGCCCCGCCTCCCTCTCCCCACGTCTCCTGCTGGTGCTGGGCTGTCAGAACTGAAGAGGGGGAGGAAAAGAGAGTCAGGCACCGTTTATTATTCTTATATTATTATACAGAGAACAGAGTCGTTATCAATTTGTTTTAAAGCTAAAAAAATAACAAAGAAGACCTCTGACCGGCACTTTTCTAATTTTGTACAGAAGATTTCAACTTTAACGGACATGTTGCCGGGCGAAAAAAAATGTTAACGGAAACTCTGCCGTACGGTCCCCTCGTCGCTTGGAAGAGGCGGAGAGGTGGGTGTTTTTCATCTGCTGATGGACGAGTCGGGGCCTCCTTCCAGATTTCCTTCATTGAGAGTTATTGAGCTATTGCTTCAACGTTATCAGGAAATGATCGTATGGGCGTAAACACGGAGCCGTCTATCTGATAGTGAACTGTAGCAGATACGACCGTTATCGCCCTCGTGTGGCCGGGGCTTAAATGGGGTCTTAAGGCCCGCCACGCGGAGACGATAACGGTGTATCTGCTTACAGTTACTATTCAGGAGAAGAACGGTTCGCCACACAGCGACATGGAATGGCGAAAACGATAACGGGTCCAAGGGGTGGATAGATCTGCAAACGAACCGGCTCTGGGGGCAAACGGGCCTCCGGTGTTACGCTATACGCTATTTACATCATTCTGCTACGATGACGCAATAGCCCGCCTCCCCCCACGGATCTCCTGCTCAGAGATCAGCTACTGGGCTGTTCAGAAAGGGGGAGAAAAGAGAGTCCGTTTATTATCGTTAGTATATATTAAAGAGTCGTTATTCATTTGTTTTTTAAAGCTCAATAACAAGAAGACCTTTGACCGGCACTTTCAAATTTTGTCCGGAGATTTAAACTTTAACCCAGACATGTTGGAACCGCGAAAAGGAAAATTTCTTAAACTGAAAACTCTGCGCACGGTTCCCCTCGTCCCTTGGAAGAGGCGGAGAGGTGGTGTTTTTCATCTGCTGGTGGACTATCTGGGATATTATAGCTAGAAGACAAAACGCTTGCCTCGGGGAGGAGAAAAAGCCAAGAGCGTCCACAGCGGGAGAATAAACAGAAGGGCACCATGCAAACGTGGCAGGAGTAACAGCACACTTACAGGCCCGGCATAATGTTATACAGCGTCTCCACGCTTTTGAGCGTCCCCGTGTGAACGGACACGTTTCTGGTGCCCTATTGCGTGTGACGAGGAAGACTTTTTGATATCGATTTTCGGTCCGTTTGCGTTATCGTCCTCGTGTGGATCCAGGCCTTTGTCACCTTTATGCAAAATTACTTTTCATGTATTTTGCACTATACATATGTGTCCCCTTCTTGTGTGAGATTTCTGAAAAGTTCCGGTGAAAATATTTTCTCTCGATTGTCGTCCTGATCTATTTTATCAAAAAACTGTCTGAAAATT
>NW_011334216.1:34941-49742 GCF_000735185.1 Notothenia coriiceps
TGAAAAACTATGGGCTAATGACAGATCCGAAGCGGGTTTGTGTACAGGGAGAAGAGGGAGGGGATCATAACTCGGACTTCTCTATGGATTGCGTGCATTATACTTGTGTTGTGTAGTTTATGACTTATTCCCAACTTTACAATATTTTTAACTCTAAACACGCTGCTGTTAAAATAATTTCCCAATTTGGGATTGATAAAGTGTCTGTCTGTCTCTTTATTATTTTATAGATTAAAAAAACACATCTATGTACTTTTCAAGTAAAGGTGATACAAATACATATAAACTGTATGCTATTACCCTTATTCAAAGACATGTCTAATTTCAAAAGCATATATGGGCTATGTTTAGGACAAACAATTAAAGACTGCTTTAATTTAACAAATTCTACAATATAAAAGTGGCAGATTTGCTTTATTAAACAGAGCAGACCTAGGCTGCATAGCAACACAATTAGGAACATGCTCACATCTTACTATGTTGGTCTGAAAAGCTCAAGCATTCATACTCAATGGTTAAAAACTGTTGTCTCATTCTATATCCTGTGAGAAAATGATATACATTTAGCATTACAAATTCAACATACAATTCCTAGCCTGAGGAAGATATGAATAATCAACAGATTTGAATGGAATCTCTAACATTTTCACGTAGAATAAAGACAAAAGAGTGATTATACAAATTACATTTATTGAAATTTGAACCAGAAGATGAAGTCTCAAAGAATGTTCTAAATAAAAGGACATAAAACAAAAAGGTGGATAATAATAAAATGTATTAAATGTATATGTGAAGACATTTGGTCAAATGAAATGACACTGAGCAGTGATAACAGCAACGCCAGCGTGGATGAAGATGGTGCAGGCCTCTCTTCGTGCCCCCCCTCCGTGCTGTCCCCTCAGAGGAAGTGAGAAAACGGGATAAGACTCTGGACACACATTTTTTTCATATCAAATTAGCATTTTAATAAAATAAGCTATCAAAGCCTGTTGGTAGAGTCAGGCACACGAGTCCGTTTGAGTGTGTGCGCCGGTGTCTCAACGCTCAGTCACTGCTAGCTATGTAGCTAACTGTTAGGCTACTAGCTTGCATTGTTATGGATCTAAAGGTAGCAAAAGCTAACTTTCATAGCACAGCTTTACTTCTCACTTAACACAATAAAGAAACAGACCGTATAGTACAGGACAAATGATCAATACTTACATATATTTTCACTCGTAGTATTATAATAATTGAAATGCTGGTTCTTCTGGAGGTGTTCTATGTTCTATCCACGATCAGCTACCGCACCGCAGCTGCCTGCACTGTACAATCGCTGGAGGACTGGGCTGTCACTCAAAAACTGAGTAGCCAATGGGGACGCACCCCTGAAAGTCCCGCCCACCTGGGAGGTTTGTGTCAGAATCTCAAACAAAAAGTGAAGGAGCGCAAACGAGAAAGCTGCAGCGAGAGCAAAAATCTGATCATTGAGAAAGAAGAAACAAGAACTGCAAACAAAAACCTATGTTAAAACAAAGAAAAAATACTTATAGTTTACATGATTACACAAATGATTTGTTTGCAACTTATAGTTTTATTTTTGGAAATTTATTTTATTTTGCTTGACTCAGTTTTTTTTCTTTTAAACTCATAGTTTTGCTTTATTCTGAGAAAGTGTTGCTTTATCTTTATGATACAAAACGAATCCCATATAACTGAACATATTTATACTTTAAAGTAACATCAACATTACGATAAAAGACAATATTATCCCTTGCATGTACCCTACCTTTTGCTAAATGAATGCCATACTTTTCTTTACACTAAAAATGTCAGTTAAGAGCTCACTGTAGTATAGATTAAGTATAAGCAACAGCATTAGAGCACAAATAACCATAATATACTGTGGTGTAACAACGACGTGAACAATGTTGGGGTCGTTACTCAAAAAAAGTAATGCCTTACTTGACTAAATTACCCACTGCTGAAAGTAATTAGTTACACTAGTTACATTACTTTTGGACTACTCTGACTAAATTCTTAATCTAATAAGGGCAACACTATAAACAGACCTGTGTTTCCTGCTCTTTATTTGAACATCAGCCATGTTTTCTTTACCTCAGTTTCCATCGCGTGGTGCTATCTGATGGCGGCAGGCCGCTCGTTACCTGTATCTTGCTCGATATGTTTCAGAATGATGGAGATTCCACCATCGAATTGGGCAACATTACCTCCACAATGTACGCTGTGACAAACCTGTTTATCTCGACTCTGACATTTTTGCTCCGTCTCCTTATTCATGAACTCAAGTGTAGCGCGAGTGAAAAAGGACGTTTGATTAGTTTTTCTGTCCTCCCAATACGCAGATAGTTGAAAACCTTTAAGTATTGCAAGTAACAAGATAATTTAGTGATAAGTTATTACAGTTACTAAGCACAACATTCTTTCTAAGTAATGTAATTACAGTTACCCCTAACACTGGATGTGAACATATTATATGATTTATTTTGTTTATGTTTAAAGTGTTTTTTTAATGATTTGTCATGTATGTTACCTGTACATGTAAAGTGTCTTTGAGTACCTCATTTCAAGTACCTATATCTATGCTCGCAAGGGTAAATAAAATGTATTATTATTATAATTAACATGGATATGAGTTTGAGGCGTGTATAGTTGACGGTTCACAAATAACACTGTGTAATTACAGTGCAATATTACAACAAAGCTACAGATGTACACACTCACAACACAACATATAAATGAAAACAATTCAGGCTCAGAGAGATTGAAGCCTCCTTTTTCAAGTCACTCGTTCCGGTTGGGTGCTCGAGCTGACAGGGTTATTTTGGGCCAATGAGAATGCACCGTGATTAATGGCTCAAAACAAAAACTCCATCCTGAAACTGTACGTGTTCAGTGCACTATTCGGAAGCTGATAGACCATCTGGGCCGATGACACCTCTAAATTAGAGCTGGTATCATAGATGCATTATAGACCCCAGCCCTTAGTTTATCGAACACACTCACCGCACAGAATAACACCTTAAATCAACCTTATAGCCATGTCATTTGTGACGGTGCCTCCTGTAGAGCAGCCCCACCATTCTGATGTCATCTGATCTCGGTAGATGAAAGCCCATCTTGGGGAAATTCAGCAGCACCTTAATGGCACCTTTCCGAAACGCTCGCTCGCAAGGGTCGTCCGTAGACTGTAATTGGTGCAATATATCTCACCTAATCTCTTCCTGTCTCGAATGAGAAGGGAGAGGCTCCGCGAGAGACCTTTTTACTCCAGTCATGGCGCAGGAGAGGTCACCAATATACAGAGACACACCTCAAACATTTACATTCATTGCAGGCTGAAGTTGTAAAGCTCCCTCCTCTGCCGTGCGGTGTCATATTTCAGCGAGGTTTGACAATGCTGGTGCTTCACAGCTCTCATAAAAAGGCTCAATTTTCTTCTACCTAGTGAACCATTGTTGAGTGCTCTATCTCTTATCTCTGCTGTGCTAATTTTGGGTACCTCACAGTAACACATTGTTCATTGTCACAGGCTTAAGAGATATTAATGAATGTGATTGCTCCATCCTCCACTTGTGTTTGGACTCCATGCAACTGCATTTGACTTGATCATTCTCTGTGCGATAATTTCCGCTTTCCGGCACATTTATAAAGAACATTATAATAAAACTGAATGACTGCTACATTAAAATCGTTTTGTGATATTCTTCCCGTCTAATAGTGTTTTGAATTATTCAGAAGGTTACATAAAGTCAGATCACATCGTTTTGTCTGACTGACGTCTGTCTGTCTCTCTGTTTTTCTATGTTTTTCATCTCAGATTCAGAATGCAGATGATGTGTTGATTACACCCTTGGAAAAATTCCGGAAGGAGCAAATCGGTGCTGCGAAGGTAAGAGCCCACCTACACGCGCAATTAGCAACTGAACAGAGGAAGATGTTGTAACACACTTGCCTCTCGTCTTCACCCCCTTCATCTCCCCTACAGTATGCAAATCATTAATTAAAAAGGAAGACGTGGCACCTAGAAAAAGTGTCTTAATTAGACTGATAGGGGGTCTAAACAAAGACATCAGGTGGCTATATGATATTCAATTATATTAGGACGAAGGTGAAAAGATCTTCAGTTATTTCTTTTTTTTTTCTTGTCTAATGTTAAGTTGAAGATGGCACTTTTAACTAAACAATTATCTGCTGGCAGATATTCTCAAACTGTGCTGTGGGTGTTATTTAAAAATAATATTGAAGACATCACATTTTGAAACCACATTAATTGAACCACTGTATTTAACACATCATTGTACTTATTTACTTACAAATAGTGGTACGCAACATGAACGAGTGCTAAGACTTCAGTATCACAGCCTGAGTGCTGTTCACCCTTCAAAGCTACTTCTGTATTATCAAAATGTTATAATGCATTTATAATCTGATTACTGTAACCCTGCAGTATCTAATATATGGCATTCACCATTGTTGTAATCTTATTACTGTAGACCTGTTACATGCAATGCATTCCTTCTATCCTATTGGTCATAGAGGATTGATAACACTGGGCTTCTGCAGATGTCGCCTGGAGGCACCCTGGTTCCACTGTGGATATGCTGATGAAGTTGCCTGCAAAAACCAGTGTGGGCTTGTTGCCACAAGCCATGCTTTCATTCCTGGCCAACGCAAAGGCATAAAATGAAAGTGTAGCCACTTGTTTGTGGTCTCTCTCTTGATGAGATCACACATGGATACTCCAGTAGAAGTCGGGCCCTTACAGAGAGCCCCCGCTGTGTCCCTCAGTCCACTGCTAGCTCTGCACTGGCCTCTGTGAATCATTTGCACATCTTCAGCCCTAAACCTCATAAGGGGAATTCCTAACTCAAAGTCTCACCCATCTTGATTTATTTGACATGAGTTGACAGTCACTGGTCTGCAAAAGTAACCATTTTACTGCTTTCTAGTAGTGCAAGCCGCAATGCAAAGGAACTATTTCTCTTCTCAGTGCTGAGGTGTGAACATCCATCACTCTCCTTTTTTACCGCCCAGACTAAATAACCATTGTCGCTACATGTCTCAGCCACCGCATGTACCTACCGTAATGAAAAAACACATATTGCTGCCATCTCTTTCTCTCACTCCAGCCCATCACAGTTCTCAGTGTTATTGCACAGACTCTCTATGTTTATAAAATGGTTTCTTAAAAGCCACAGCCCCCGTCACTCCCACCACCTCTTATTTCCTCCGACCACTTCCTCCTAATGGCTCTCTCCTCCTACGGCCCATCCCCCGCTAAACATTAGCCCAACTAGAGTGAGATAAAAGGCAGACATCACGAGTGGCTGACCAACTTTCCACTGTTCCGAGAATCTGGAGAGATCTGCAGGCCGTCTGACCCTTCCAGTTACTGCGCTTCGGAACGTCAGATGGATAAACTGGGAGCTCTTGCCTTATTTGGGAATAATGCGAGTAATCCCATGGAGGTTGCGTACCAGTGTATCAGCTCCTTACGCACAAGCGCAACACTTTCATGGCCATAACACACCAGCAGATTGAATGCAGCACTACGGGACGTATTTGGCACAGTCTGCTTCACACAAATGCTGGAACAAATGTTTAGGAATAAAACCCTACAACTTTGCACAGCATAAACAAATACACATCAAGAAAGCCACAAGAATTCAAACAATCATGCATTTTCACTGCACCTTGTGCGCTTGCTGTAAAACCGGGATGTAGAACTGACATTTTTCTAAGACCCTTTTTCTCAGTTCCAGATACATTTTTGTGATCTGAAAGTTTACTTCACAGGCCAAGAACTGAAGTGAAATAAGGACTGAAATCTGTGTTGGTTTCATTGTACTTTACTCTTTGCTGTCACTGCATCAACACAGTCAGCTCTGAATGAATTTCCCGTATCTTGGATCTCATCCTTGTGGCTGAACTGTCACATATTCCTGCTCCTCTGATTGCTATGCTTGTATATTTTTCACGTAAACTTTTGGAGTAAAACTGCCTAAAGCTTGGTCCCCATTATATGTGTTTGTTTAGTGGTTGTCAGGTTCCTGAAGGCCTGACAATTTAAAAAGTCCTTAGGGACAAGGAATTACCAGGGGGGTCTAACTTTTGGCATTCCTGACAAAATATTATTCCATTCAAGGGTCCTTAATGTTGGGAGCACCCTAGGGGTCCTTCACTTTCTGAGTGTGAGGAACTAGTGCAAACAGACCCAGATGAGAGTCAAGATAATTTGAGCTGTCCTCATCCTACAAGGGGTGCACGGACGTCAGATGATTCTCTACTAGTTTGAGTCTCCAGAGGCAGAAATGACATTTGCATTCATGCTATGAAATCCCAGATGCTAACCAAGACGCTGCTGAGAATAGGGATCAATTTAAGTGCTTGGGAAATATGCTCGCCAGCTGTGGGCTGCACTAAAACTTCAATCATAGAAATAAACCGTATACAGTATACATTGTTTTAGTTTGCTTACCTGGGGATGTTGTGTTAAAGAAATCATTGGAAATTAGGACTGAGCAAAGGCTTCATTTCCCGTGGAAGTGTACAGTGCTGATGGAAAAGTGTTATCCCTTTACAACATCCTTCGGGAAGTTAATTGCCAACGGTACCAACAGATGGTGCCAAAAAGAGAAACTTACACATAGTGACTTTAATTGACACGGTTTATGTATAGTAAGATGTGACCACAGTTCTGCACAGTTATCCCAGCAGTACTTTAAACACCTGATGATTGAATATGTAATTGATGTCCTGTTGATTTGCAGAACATTTAGCATAATAAACTTTGTCAGATTGGGAGAAAATGGTTGATGTAGCAAAGAAATACACACTTTAATAAGACAAGAAAAACAATAGGCTTCAAAAACACTTCGCCCAATAACAGTGAGAGAAGAGGAAGTTAAGGTGACAGCCGTGGGGATGACTCTTACTTTATGCTGCAAAACAACAAAATGCATGAATAGGATGATGGATATTATCTTGTCTGTCCCATCATATTCCACTGTGCCCTACCCAATAAAGCAGAAACACCATTAAAAACAATCTTTCAGAAAGTAATGATTTTTTTCTCCTGATCACTAGCATTTCACGAGCCAGTCAAAAGTAGACCTCGAGAGGTCAGTCTCTTACCTGTTTGAAGGTGGCAGCCATCCACTGTAAATATTTCCGATTCTTGCAAAAGCAATAAGCATTAAATTGGCTTATATTCAAACAGCGACAACATACAGAATTAACTAAAGGCCCTACAAGTATAAGTCAGGAGTATATGTTGGCAGTTTTAAAAGGGTATTCATGGATTTCGCGGAAAGTTTTAATACAATTCCCTTTTATCTAAAGCACAGTATCCGATATACACTGCAATTTAACAATGACTTCATTTTGATGGATGAGCTGACATAATGGTTTGTAGTCTTATTGTATTTCCTTGCAGTGTATTCACTGTTTTCTGGCGCCAAAAGTGACACTGAACACAGGACTGTTTCACATCATTCCCTTTTTATGGTGAACATTTCCAGACAATCTTCTCTGGCTTTGGGTTAGAGAAAGCTGAATTGTTGAGAAAAGAGTAACGTTATTGATAAAGATGAGAGGTTCACAAAGACACAGCAACTATTAGAATGGACATTGATATTAAATGCATAATAAAATAAAACAAACTCTTCAATAACCTTGTTATAAACATAGAGTTATTTGAAGATGGCCTCAATGTTGTTATTAAACTTCCTGTTGCCTCGCACATAATGAGGGAAGTGTGAGAGAGCTCCTTAGTCATCCCCGACCAGTGTCCAAAACAAATAACCATTTGTGTATCATCTTAACAAGGAGTTCCAAACTTCCTGATGATTCAAAAGCTATTTTCCCACACATGATGTAGCCCGTGCGGTAGAAAGAACAAGTAGATCTTAAAGGGGAGCACCACCTATATTAAAGGGGCACTATTATGCAAATGTTCACGTTTCATAATTGTATTTTGTACCTCTACTGTGACATGCTTTAATGTTCAAAAAGTGCTTTATTTTTCTCATACTGTCTGAAACCAGAGCCCAGTCTGCTCTGATTGGTTAGCTGGCCGGCTCTATTGTGATCCAATGGAGTTCAATGGAGTCCAATGGAGGCGTTTCAGGCAGGGGGGGATTCTAGGGAGATACTGTAAACTCCCTCTGGAGGGAACTTTGGGATTTGAGTCTTTGCAGATTATTTACATGCAAAAACCTGTATACAGCACTACAGGAAAGATAAAACCCCAAAAGCATAATAGATCCTCTGTAAGTTTCCAAGGCCTATAGGCATGTTCAATCGGTATTTGTGAACATGAGCTACTCTTTCTCAAAGCCAGACAAGTAAGTCTTGGGATGTGTACATTCTCCTCCATAGACGATGAATAATGTTGTGGACCCACACGACTTTCCTTTTCTTTTTTATACCCAGATTATCTTCTGTTGTTGTGTTTTCACAAACTATTGCTATATACTTGGAGCACTCCCCTGGCTGATGTGTGTCCTCTTCAGCATATTTCCCTGTTCATGGTCTATGGATCAGCTCCAGATATAACTTAATAACATCTCAAATGTGATCGCTCTAGTGTTGTTCATGTTCACTAATATTATTGACTGCCTTTTACCATAGGAGTGACATGTACAAAATCTGATAATGTGCATAGTTTCCCTTTAAGATGGAGAAGCCTAAGGGATCCCTATAGGATTGAACGGAGCTATATTCCTAAAGCCTGCCAGAGGACTGTTTGAAACCATTACAATAAAAACGCTTTTGAAGGTTTGTGAGAATGTAGATACCAGCTTCTTGTCCCTATCAGATTCAAAGGCAATGTCTTTGTTCACTCTTCACATACTAGGCTATATGGAGCTTTTTTTACTTATATTTGTATTAATTTAGAATAATGTCAGCATGTTTCAGCGAGAGAATGGGCACTAAATGGTATAAATGTGTTTTAGATGAAAGCTTTGCAATTTGCCACATACACAATATTTTTCTGGGTATTTGTTTTCAACTCTTTAGAAGCATCTGTTTGTAATTATTTCGTGTTAATTGGCCAACTTCTTGCTGCCTGTGATGTCTCCTCAGGAAGTGGGATTTCAGGTTAGCAGGGAGACATTTTCTGGCTTTGCAGCAAAGAAACTCCAGCTGAAATCCTTGCGTTCGCTCAGCCGCCCCCGTGGAAGCGAGACCGTCTCATGTGTGGTGGAGCATTAAAAAAAAAAAAAGCAGCTATTGCTATTTAATCGCCATTCTGGGCCCCTGCTCCAATTAGTTTTCTCTAATGAGCTTATAGAGATAGGTTGTGGAGCTCTCCCTGTTATGTCCCTGCCCAGAGAATTCATTTTAAATGAACTTCTGGTGCTGCACGTGACACCTCTCTAGCCATTGATGTTTATTTTATGCCATCGTGTTGGAAGGAAATGAGGAAGTGTAGTGTGTGATAACCAGGGTTCCTTCCTCACACATTCAACCTACCTCACTGCTTACATCTGTTACCATTGCAATGAGAGGCTGAGAAATAATGGCCCGAGGCTCGTTAGGACCAGTGTCGAAACTGCGGATGTACGGCCAACCTCCAAATATGGCCCCCGTCTGCTCCCAGCACCCGTTCTTCTTTAGCACGCTGAGAACACCTGTTGACCAGTTGAAAGACTGCCTGCCGCTTTTCCCATCATTTTCCTCCCTGCAACGCTCCATTAGCAATTAGCAAACGCACACATACTACAGCTGGCATCAAAGTGCTCTTAACGTCAACATGAGATTCGCCCGTGAAAGACTACAGAGGAAAGCCGCATCAGAATTTCTCATCCTGCATCTGATTTATTCATGAGTGCGAACAAAGCAATCAGATGAGGAAATCTCCCAAGTGGTAGGTCCATGTGTGTTTTGTGCACTGCAGAGTGTTGGGAAGTACTTGGGCTTCATCCATTGCCAGCCAGCTGATTACACCGGGGGGGGGGGCGCTGGCATTAGTTTGTCAGAAACGCCCCTGTCATGTGTTCTTCAGTGTTTATATCTCTCCGCATCTATGTCCTCTGCTACCCGTGTAGGACTTCAAAGCCTTCGCCTGCAATGCTCCCTCCTTCTCTCGGAGAGTCTTTGCTTTTTCAACTGTTTGTATTTCACCCTGATTACACAAACAGATCTGGGGGGCAGAGGGGGGGAGATGCTTTCACCACATGCACAAACCAACAAACACCTGGTGTTCTGCTGGGCTATCATTACGGTAGTGCCAGTTTGTACACGTTATGCCTGGATCAAAACAAAGCAGGACACTTTGGGTGACTTAATCAGGCTGGCTCTGCCTCACAGATTCTCTGCAGCTCTGAGTCACTCCCCAGCTCTTTGCTTTGGACGTGTGAAAGAGTTAGTCCAGACAAACTGTGGAGGTGTTTTTCTTTGCGAGGAGTTTTTTGGCACACTGGTCAGCCGTGCAGGGAGATTCCTGCTGTGACTGCGGGGCTCAGCTAAACCTGAAGCTCATAATTTAATGTGATCCCCAGTGTGTGTGTGTGTGTGTGTGTGTGTGTGTGTGTGTGTGTGTGTGTGTGTGTGTGTGTGTGTGTGTGTGTGTGTGTGTGTGTGTGTGTGTGTGTGTGTGTGTGTGTGTGTGTGTGTGTGCGTGCGCGTGCACAGTGGTATTTTGCCCTGGTCTTTATATGCATGCGTGCGCACAAAATAATGTCAACAGTAGTCACAATGGCAGACAGTCAGCCCCCTTTTTGTTATCTGAAAAACAAAAACACCCGACCCCGCAGTGAAATGTAATTCCTGTCAACATGATATCATATTTAATCACAAATCTTTTTTACTTTACCTTTTTTCGTTTCTGAATAGTGGGCACACGATGCACAGAATTGATTTTTTATGTTCTCCGCACTACTGACAAGATCAACCATGGGGCAGACATGACCAGAGAAATGGAAATCAGATGCTACTACATGAAATTATCTATTGATTTTTCTGCTGTATCTGTAAAAGTTATGTAGGAGGGTTACAGCTTCTCCTGGTGAATTCCTCCGCTGTGTGTTTAACTGCTGGGGGGGAGGGGGGTGCTGAGGCAGAACACTGTTCTAGGTCATATCAGTAGCTAGATTAGACTTGCTAAATTTCAGGGCCATGGGAATGAAAACAAACAAGGAGGATCTGGTTACATTGGCCGTTTCCTCAGACTTTCCCCCACCCCCTCTTGTATTATGTCTCTCCACTCGCCCCTGCATGAGTGTTTGCATAGCGGGACGGGCATTAAATGGGCAAAGCTTGGTTTAGAGGTCAGACTTGCAGATGAGACACTCGAATGCCCTCGCACAGTCAGGTTCTGTTTGCATGGGCAGAGTTTGATTAAAGCCTGCAAAGTGGATCTTTTTTTTCGGTCAGGGGGAAAGAATGTTCAATCTCTTAGTCCATATGCTTTTATAGATGGGCATCTGGCATGAAAAGCCCATTTCCTGTTCCTTCATCGCAGCCTTCTGGGACACCCTGTCTGAATCCTGGGACTCGTGACTACATAGCTTGCCTTGTCTTCGTAGGTGGAGCATAACAAGGAAGGAAAATGCTAACGGCATCCAGCCAGTCCTGCGTGTGACACTGCCAAATGCATTATCCTACTGATGATGAGCACTGTTTATTTTCCAGTGAACTTGTGTCCCTGGCTGGGACGCTGTTAGAATTATAGCGTGTATGGCTCTCTTGATAATAAATGGTTCTTATTGACCAAGCCGACATAGTCTACTCGTCATTTAACAGTCATATGCCCCTTATATGAACTGCAATAATCTATTGACAAGAATCTTGAATGACATGGACCAAGCGGCATGTGAAAACGTAGTCAGACCTCCCCCTAGTGGCAGTTCCAACACACACACACACACACACACACACACACACACACACAGCCACATCAGGAATACATGAGACATTTGTGGTAATGTTTATGCCTTTTATGTGTTTTGTGGATCCTTTCAGGAGGGGAAAAAGAAATTCGATAAGGAAACAGAGAAATACTACTCCACGCTTGAGAGACACCTCAACTTATCATCCAAGAAGAAGGAAACATATCTGCAGGAGGTAAAACCAAAGCAAATGTTCTGATCCTCTCAACATGTCTTTGAATAATGCGGTTTTATGGCTCAATGTCTCCTAAAAATAAAGCTGTTGTTTGTGCACCACTCTTGCACACCCTTCTCCTAGGTGTGCATGCAGGCATTAACTCTCTGTCCACACAGTGACCCCCGCCTTTGTGACGCCACTGACCCTGGTTTGTTTGCTATTTCTCAGGCTGACACGCAGATTGATAAGGAAAGACAACTCTTCTACGATGCGTCCCTTGAGTATGTTTTCAAAATCCAAGAAGTCCAAGAGAAGAAGAAATTTGAGTTTGTCGAGCCGGTAAGAATCAGTTTTGCATATTTCTGTGCTCAGTTAATGCACATTTAAGATGCTGTAATTGCTTTGCTTTACTTAATATGTTGTTAAAAGCTTAGTTTAAGTGGCATCTAATTAAAAAAAGCACAGACTGTATTTAGTGCTAATAGAAGTAGCTTTTTAAAAGTCTGTCGTCTCTTAAAGACACGCACAATGATACATCTCTCACAGGTATAATTATATGCTTGTGTATACAACTCATTTGTCGTCTTTATGGGAAATTCTATGTGATATAAATCAATCCATTTGTGGAAGGTGGTGCGTTAAATGAGATGAAGTGAAGTGATTGTTGTGAAAAGCCTGTATAAAAAACCCCCACCTAACAGATTTATGGAGTCAATTCTAACATCTTTAGCGCAAAAGTTACCAGGAAGCATTAAGTCCTGTAAGGTGTTAAATGTCTGGAAATGTGAGATGGGAGCAAAGTGAATGTTATTTTGTTTACACCCGCTGGCAGCTCACCCAGAGCTGCAGCCAGAAATGTAAATCTGCCGGCCCCAGGTAGTTGGGGCGTAAAGAGTAAGAACCTTCAAAAAAAGTAATTTTTTGGGGCAATATTCAGTACAACGAGAAACAATTATATTGGTTGGATTTATAGATGTTTAAAAATAAGTTAATTCATTTTTGACTGGCAGTATGAACATCACTATTAGTATTTTAAAAGAAAAGTAGAAATCAATGTAACATTTATTTGAAAATGTGATTGAAAGCACAGAATTAAAGCAAATTATGTCGTTTTTACAGTATCATAATTCAAACCATGTTGGAAAAATAGAATGGACTGGATTCCTGATGTTAAAGAGATTCTGAATGTGCGATAATAGTGATTATCAGCGTTTTTAGTGTTCAAAATGGAACATTTGATGTCGCAATGTTGCTTTTTAAAATGGCATTTCTCACTTGAATTAGCACTGAAGCTCTACATTAACTCAGTAAATCACCCCCTATTATTGTTCCCTTTCCAGCTCCTGGCCTTCCTTCAGGGTCTGTTTACGTTCTACCATGAAGGATACGAGCTGGCTCACGAGTTTGAGCCGTACAAACAACAGCTCCAGTTCAACCTACAGAATGTAAGTCCCAGCTGCTCCAGGGTGGTACACAAAGGCAACCAGCCACGTGATCAGATTCTGCAGCTTATCATACCCCCATATAACAAGCAGAGTTTTTACTAATGGATAGCTGTGTGATTAAATGAGATTCTTTGCTGCAGGGAGGATCAATATTTTTCGAGTGTTGTACAGCGGGCGGTTACTGCTGGCCATTTAATGCTAGTGTGTCAAGAATTGGGAGTAATACTCCAGCTGCCGCCATGCCCTCTCCTTCCATCACCATGACCTCACCACTTGCAGCCTCAGGGCTCAAATTTCTCTCTGACCCGAAATGTCAGCGCCATTGCCCTGACAATTTCCACTCGGTAACCCTCTCTCCATGTCCTCAGATGCAGAGGGCTCTAATAGGAGCTGCTGAAGGTGAAGCTGTCTCAGCACCGCTCTTGTAGTATCTAAGAAACAGCCTCATCCTGACCTTTTTAAAATCCAAAAAGAGAATTCCTGGAAGCATTAAGAACTGGCTCTCTGTCCTAATTTGCATCACCTCAAGTGTATCCCTGCAATACAAATGTAGTGTTTTTGAATTAGATGCTATCTGTATTTCCATAACGTTGGCCAATGTGTTCTTTTCCACAGGTGTTCTCGCGTCATTGCACAAATGTAAAGCATTTGTCAGATGTTTGACGTTTTTCCTCTATTTGTTTCAGCCTGACGTAGACAAAATGAAGCTATACAGTGTGAGATGAGAAATAGCAGGGGGAAAAAAACGTTACACAAGACTTCCTCTGTTAATGCAATTATAATCCAATCCTCTGTTTTCTGTGCAGACAAGAAACAACTTTCTGAGCACTAAGCAGGAAGTGGAGAAGCTGATGAAGAGGATAAGGTCTGCAGATCAGGACTATAAACCCCCCGGCCAGTGGACGATGGAAGGCTTCCTGTACGTCCAGGAGAAACGTGAGTCTTTCTTTCTTTTTTTTTCAAAATATTTGTATTTATTATTGCACTTTCAGCACATTAAACAAAGTACAGAACAATTTGTTTGTTAAAGGAAAGACAAATACCCATCCCCTATCCCTTACCCCCACCCCGTTAGGTCATGGTCACAGTAAATAGGAAAGAATTAAAAAATACAAATACAAATAATAATACAAATAAATGAAATAATCAATACACAAAGTCACAAATAGCAGGAAAACAGCAAATTCACATTGAGTAAAATAATAGATAACTAAAAAATGATGAAGACATGGGAGAACAATAAAGGATAAACAGAGTATTGTTCAACCTGAGTCTTTCTAACTAGACTCCCACCAAAGCCAA
>NW_011334216.1:50830-84932 GCF_000735185.1 Notothenia coriiceps
CCCCCCCCACCACCACCTCACTCATAAGTGCATGGTTTGACATCCATCACCATAAACATGTCTTGATTTTTCCCAGGCTTCTCTCACACAGAGCTCATAATTCATCCTGTTTACCGTTTCACTTTGATGTGCTCTCAAGTAAAGGGGGGGTTTGGTAGATTTTATCTGCAGTGATAAACATTTGATTTATCACACTTTAATTGCACATTGATTTTCAGAAGTCTTACCAGAAGTTATATTTTGGTCATTTGTCTGTCTCAGGTCCCCTGGGATGCACTTGGACTCGTCACTACTGCACGTATGAGAAAAGCAGCAAGAACTTCAGCATGAGCAACAATGAAAATAAATCCAGCGGGAAACAGGTAGCTCAGTTTATTTTAGCTTAGTTTATTTGTTCTGTTCATTTTAGTTACACATACAGATAACAAAAGAAAATAAAAGCTAGTACAATCTGTGTGGATGAAACAAAGAACTCCCTAGAGCCTTATAAGACTCAACCCAGATGGGGGAAAAAAGATGACAGGACTGCAACTTGAGAACAGAAATCGAAAGGCTTGTTAACTTAAAGCAGACAAAAATGCTTCAAGGATAACGACATTCACAAATAACAAGAGAGGGGAAGGAATGAAAATAACATTTTAACAGAGAGAAATTGTGTCTTGAGCGTATTCATTACATTTACAAGCATTTGATTATAAAGATTTGTAAAAGCTTCATGAGACTTTATATAGATCCAATAATAAAGTTATACATTTATTTTTTATTTTGTGTATTAGATCAACCTCCTGCCACCGTCCTATACGTTTGTAGATTAACCGATAGGAGGATTCATGTGTTTTTACTTATATAAACTTAAACGGAAAGTATTTGACATCATTTTTGTCATGTTTCCCTTTAATTTGTATTTAATAATGTCTTGTTTGTTTATTTTTAGAATGGCATGGTCGTGAACCAGCCTGAGATGTTTAAGCTCAAGTCCTGCATTCGGAGGAAAACGGACTCCATCGATAAGCGCTTCTGCTTTGATATCGAAGTGATGGAGAGGTCTGTGATCTGAATCATCTATGTTTCCAAAAATGTCTTACAACTTACCTTGACTGAAAAATTGAACTTTAACACTAGTACCATCACCTCAAGCATGTCAACATTTATTTTCCATGGTTAGTTAGAACAGTGGATTAGGAGAAAATGATTAGAAAAATTGAATATGCAAAGATCAGCATGGTATGATCTGTTCAATTTAAGCTTAATTAACCTGAGGTGAAACTGTATCATATTCTAGCTTCTGGTAGTAATAATAATAGCTACCATGCAATTGCTTTGGTTCTTATAATGTGTAAGTTAACAGTAAGAGAAATGTAAGGCTGCATTAATTTTTTAGTAGCATAGCAGATTGACCAACATGAAAACAGTGGTGATGTAATACACACCGTGGATAAACAGACTGTTTGAGTAACCAAAATGAAGATTAAGCAAGCGCATGTAGAATTTCTTTGTTCTCATGCATTTTGCGCCAGCCAACTGATACTGGCAATTAACCTACATTACCCTGGGAGTACTCAGCACTTCAAGAGGCGTTCAGGTCTGATTAACATCTTCAAAGAGTCCCTGTTTACCAGATGTTTTCAGCTGTTTGTCTCCTGCATGTTCCTCAAGTCCTCTCCCTCCCTAGATCTTCGTTTGTTGTATGTGTCCACGACTTCAATATTTACTCCCTTTTTTTTTTATAACCCATTCCGTCTTTTCTCTGTGTTCGTGTCGATGTAGAAATGACATCTATCGTGGAACTCTTTTCAGGCCACTTCAGTTTTTCTGTAAAGTCCGGTATGTGAACTGACCAGTGCTGCCCAGAGCTTAGAGCAGTTGCATGTGCTGCATGTGTGCTGCTAATATCATCCTTCACTCAAATCCAAACCTTCTAATGAAAAACTGCTGCCTTCTGAGCACTTCACAAAATTGCTTGGTCAATGTGGGCTTCAGGACACAACGCATTCATAAATGATTTCCACTTCACTGCAATTACTCAGATATTACATTGATTTATGTCATTCTGAGAATCAATTGATCATTTTGCCTCTTTTTAAACATTTTAATTAATGTGGCTGTATGGGAATATTTATAACTAATTTGTATTTATTGATGTACTGGGGAATAGGAAAGGGATCTAACACATTATAGTTGGCTTTCCACTGATGAGCAGTGGCGGAATTGATCAAGTCAGACGTAACGAGAGCTCGATATAAGCTCATTATTGTGGTGTGTTGCATTATTGTTGCGCAGCACCAGCACGGCTCACCCTTGGCGAGTGTTGCAGAGCATGGACAATAACTGCAGTTTATTTGCAGGACAACTAATTTATCATAAACGGCCATGCCCCCAAGGTGATTGTTCCAACCACAAGGACAATGTGGGCCAAGCTCCAGTCAGCTTCAAGCTCATCCATTCATCCTCATTATAATAAACATGCTGTTACACCTATAGCCCCGCCAGATCCATGCCAACAATCTCACAGCCTCATTTTTAAAGGGTTCACGTCAGTTAATCAAGGGGTATTCAGCCATGCCAATGTTTTATTTTATTTGACCAATTAATACAATTTTATTGACTAGCTCATTGTAATGAAAATAAAGTTATTTAATAAATTCCCAAGCAACATGTCTTTCTAGAAAGAGTATCCACAGTATTCTGGATAATCCACATATCTTGAATTTTTCAGGAGGGGGACTTGGTCAATTTGATAAAAACATAATCTCTTTTTTCATATTTGCTCAAACTTTTACTATATCCTGCTGACAGTAGTGCGTAAGATAGATAACATGAAATACATCCTTTTAAGTTGTACCTCTCTAGGGCATCTACAATAATGAAATACAAATTTAATTACTGTTCATGAACTCGCATTGAACTGTCAGACTAGGCGACACTGATTATAATCATCTGTTATATCAATCAATCAATTATGAATCAAGATTCTGTTACTGCATTGCCTATTTTCTCACCTCAAATGATTTAAAATACAAATGCTGGTGACGTACTGTTTAGCTGTAAAAAGAAAGTAAAGTTGAAACTCATGCCAAACATCGCCCACCCGCTGGAGCTCACTTTTCTCATTTGACGGTACACTGAAAACATTTGACAGAAGAAATAGCCAATGCAGTAACATGCGCCTGATAATTATGTTTGATAAAAGCTGCCTAGTTTTCTTGTTGAACTTCTTTTGTGTTATTTTGTTTTTCTTTTATTGCATCGTGTAAACTCAAAATACAAGTATGATCATTCAAATGAAATTCCTTCCACCTCCATTGTTTTAGAGATACACATCTGAACTTGGTCAAATAAATCCCAAACCATCCACATGGTAGTATATAAATAGAAGTAACATTAAAAATGTGGGCGTCTTTTGGTAATCCAGTTAATATAACCAACTTGACATGGCTCCATGCTGATACTGGGTGAACTTCGTCAGATATTGTTAAAGTTAGTTACTACATCCTGTGAGATAACACTCAGAGAAGTTTCAGCACTAAGTGTAGCACTTGAGGTGAGATATAAGACACTACATTAGACGCAGATAATCGGTAGCGTGTTGGGTGCAAAAAAAATGAAGAAATCACTCTAATATCAAGCACATGTAGCATTTTAATTGGGAGTGGAATGTGATGCACCGAGCCAACCGAGGGCACAGTTTAAAGTCAAGCATTTGCACATGAGCTATTTTAGTCACACAAGTCCTTTTATAGTGGTCTCAGCCAATGTAAACAAGGTCTGTCCAGGGGGCCCCAAGGCAATGAGATCAGACTGAGAGCAGCTTTTCTCTGCAATCTTTACAGGCATGGCGTGATAACACTGCAGGCACAGTCAGAATCCAACAGAAGATTGTGGCTGGAGGCCATGGATGGCAAGGAGCCGGTGAGGAACTGCCTGTTTGTCTTTCAAATATTCATTTTGGCCTGCCTGCTGTTTGGTCTAGGGTTGGGGGGTTTTATTTGTTTGTTTTTCTACAGGAAATCAATACCAAATGTGAATTATTTGCCACTGGCACCCTCTTCTGGTGGGTTAAGGCAGTCTTTTTTGTTTGTTTTTAAGAAACCATGACCTCACCATCCACTTGCTAAAAATAGGAGAGTCCACTTAAAGCAAAGGACAACTGGGGAAAATAAAACTCTTTGACATCATTATTTTCTTTCTGAGATGTTGTTCAGTTTCCCCTTAATTTAATAATGATGTGCTTGAAATGTCTCTAGATCTACAACCTGCCTGCCATATTAAGCAAAAAGGAAGAGAGTAAGTGTGTTCTTTTTCCAATTCATCATCAAAATGCATACATTTAGCTTGCCAAGACTTGTAATAACATCCCAAACACATACATGTCTAACACATGCTTTGTTACCTATAGCTATCTCTGTTCATTAACACAATTACTTGACATACACCCACTCAGCTGACATAGCAGGGCCTTCCAGCACACGGCTGTATCTTATTAGTCAGAGCACAAGCAGAGAGGAGAGCATGATATTCCTGCGTGTTGCGTGCTTAACCCAGGAGGTAATTGACGTGTCAACTCGATTCTCATGTTGTATTACAGCGTTTCTTAATGAGGCAGGCTTTAACTTCGTAAGGAAATGCATTGACCTGGTGGAGGATAGAGGTGAGGCATTTCAATCTCTCAGCTTTAATCTGTCAAATGACATAAGTGCAGCCTGACTGTGACTATGAACAACAATGTGTTTCATTCTTTGGTTGACATAACACATTATACTGCCTCTTAAGCCTTAACTAAACATAGAATCTTTCCTTTTCCCCCCAATCCTTTAATTTACCCCCCGCCATACAGGAATAAATACAATGGGACTGTATAGGATTGGAGGGGTCAACTCCAAAGTGCAGAAGCTGATGACAACAGTGTTTTGTAAGTAGCCGCTAAAATAAGAGAATCTGACATCTGTTATAATTATTTGTCAAGCTTTGATTTAAAATGTTTAGTCATTCTATGTCTGTACATAAATAATTAAATGATCACAGATGGAATAAATACTTAGATTATTAACTTAAGTAAAAGTAGCAGTACTGCAGTGTAAAATACTCAGTTACAAGTAAAAGTCCTGCATTCAAAATGATACTTAAGTAAAGTAATACATATTAGCATTCAAAATACTTTAAGTACCAAAAGTAAAAGTACTCGTTCTGCAAAATAGCCATTTTAAGCACAATATATTTTCATATTTTATATCAAAATCAATGATTTAATTATAATTATTGCTACATTTATGGGTTCATCAATAGTAGGTGATTTATGTATTGTATTGATTGTCTACATTTACAAAGTAACTAGTAACTAAATATGTAATATAAATGTAGTGGAGTAAAAGTATAAAGTAGCAAAATGTGAACATACTCAAGTTACAATACAAGTACCCCAATTATTTACTTAAATAAAGTACTTGAGTAAATGTGCTTAGTTACATAACACCACTGTAAATGATACTCACAAGCCATGTAGCAAAACTAACACAATAGATAACTGTTTATTTTTGTTTTATTTGACCAATTATTCTTTACTTAGCTTGGTTTATGAACAGCCTATGTCCAACCACAAGTTGAATGGAGAGTTTAGTCAAACGTAATGTGACTGCAGAGTGAGGGAAGAGGTCCTCCTGGTGGTGTGACACTGTAACAGCCATCGGCCTCATAACAATCTGTCAATACCTTATTAGATGAGGCCAAGGTAATCCTGTTTGAATCCTACATTGAACAGGAAATGTCAGAATAATATTTTCAAATACTCTCTCAAGCTTGATTTCTGCGTCACAACGCACTGCTGTAAGCATGTCACAGAGTTCAAAGCTTACTTTTTATGATGCTAATAAACAATACAAAAAATGTGTTTCCAATAGCAACCAAGGCACCTGTTGATATGGAGCTGGATCCAGAGACGTGGGACAACAAAACGATCACCAGCGGCCTGAAGAACTACCTGAGGTCAGCGTGCCCCACCGGCTGCAGGAATCATCATTATCTCCATAATGCCTCCTTGAAACCTCCCTGTTGTTAATCATTGATTCTTTGCTGCAACTCACAAGGTGGCTGCATTCAAAAGACCCGTGTCACTCAGGGAAATAAATGTCAACTCTTCTCTTTATTCACCAGGTGTCTCTGTGAGCCTCTAATGACCTTCAAGCTCCACAAAGACTTTATCTTGGCTGTCAGTAAGTTGTGAAAAGAAAACTACAATTGTCGGTTATGATGCTATATGTGATTTACCGTTTATCATTGTATTATTATACATTACATAACATTACATGAAGAGACATTCTTTGCTCAATTCAAAGACATGCATTAATAAGGTAATAATAATTAAATGATAATATCAAATCAATATTTTGCGCAATATATGTTGTTGTATTATTTGCTATGTGTTTGTACTGTGAACTGTTTTTCTGCTTTACTTTCTTGACTTCCCTGCTGTGGGCCTAATGAAGGATTATTGTATCTTATCCAACACTGCTAATGAGGAATTTACATACTGTGCTGTTATACATCAAGGAAAGGAAAATGATGAATTGTGCCAGAAGATATCCCACTTTAATTTGAAAATATGAAGATTTTAAATATATATTAACCAAGTGTATTTTCCTTGCATATTAAATATGTGTATATCACTTTTTAAAAGGGAATTAAGTTTGAACTGAACTGCATTTCAAGTGTATTAATCCACCCACCTCAGGGCTTACATGCAGGCCCTGAGGTTGGGAAACCAAATGAGCAAAGATTGAACCAATTAAACCATCTCAGGAAATAACTACATGCCCTGTGCATCATACAGCCCTTGTGTCATGTTAAATGAATAAGTTAATTTGGTTTAATCTCCACTCAACTACTTTTTTTCACCTCTGCATAAAGTGTCTCAAGTTGAATGTCAATTTTACAAACTAAATTTGACGTTTTAACCACATCTTCAAGTTGATATTTGTTCTATTTAAATTCATACAATTCCAGCTCTATGCGATCAAGTCTATTGTTAAAATGGATACATAGCTGCATCGAGGTTAACAGGACTATTTTCATCCTATTTACGACATTATAATGTTCTGTTAACCTGACCACAGTCACGCCAATAAGATCTTTATTGTCACCATTCTAAAAGTCAATGATGTGACCTAATCGTCATGTTTTTCTGTTGGTACATGAGGCTACTGGTCATTTAATATCCATTTGCCTCTCCTCAGAGTCAGATGACCAGAACTACAGGGTGTGTGCCGTCCATGCTTTGGTTCATAAGCTGCCCGAGAGGAACAAGGAAATGCTGGAGCTGCTAATAAAACACCTCGTCACGTACGTATTCCTGTAATGAATCAGTTACACTGCAGCCCTTTTGAGAGAAGATACAAATAGCTGAGACTGATTAAATTATCTTCACAGGTCTAAAACAGTTTGTAGCTTGTAAAGTACATCCCCTTACCACAAGGTTAACTATCAGTAGAGAACAGCATCTTACCCTTATTAACGCACATGTAAGACATGTAACACATGTAACATTAAGCGCTTTGAGCACCAGGAAAAGCGCTTTATAAATGTAATGTATTATTATTATTATTATGTACCTCCACCTGCAGAGTTTCCGCTCAAAGCCAGTTCAACCTGATGACGGTTTCTAACCTGGGTGTCATCTTTGGGCCCACCCTGATGCGCTCCCAAGAGGAAACCGTGGCCGCCATGATGAACATCAAGTTTCAGAACATTGTGATGGAAATACTTATCGAGAACTTCAACAAGGCGAGTCATTGTTTTGCTGTAAATGTAAAGTACACTTTAAGTTTTACCTGCATAATTTATCCAATTTCTTGAACATCTTACTTTAAAGGTCCCCTATTATACTGTTTAATATATTATAGGTCTCAGATATATACAAAACATGTCTCTGAAGTATTTGGCTCGAAATTCCAAACAGATCATGCATTGTACTGTAGCATCCCATAAACCCCTCTGTTTCAAAAGTGCTGATTCTCTGTCTGTTACTTTAGATGAAAATAAGGAGCCACTCCCCTCTGACAGATATTTGGTTAAAAAGAACACAATGGTGCTCTAGGAGGAGATTCAGGTGATAAGGTGGGGGGGTGTTACCTTGGTTGGTTATTGGCTAATGGTTACACAACCCCAAAAACACGTTATGACATCATAAAGTGGCCAAAATCAGAGGGGAGACAAATCAAATGTATAAATAAAATACATGAAAAAGTGGATTTTGCATAATAGGTGACCTTTAAAGTTGCAGTCCTATTTGGTTTCACCTTACACTAAATGTGGTTGAATACTGTTCCCAGAATACTTTGTGCAGCCAACATTGTCATTCTAACAAAGAGGTCAGGCAATAACTGGCCTGTTTCCATAATGCTGTGAGAACCGGTGATCTGACTTAATGCTGCACGCAGCATGAGTCTGCGAGCAGTGAGAGGAGGTGGTTACCACATAAGATGTTGAAGGTGTGAAGCCTGTCGCCTGCAGCTTTTCATCTGACGGCTCTCACTATGACTGCTACTGACTTTCCATTACTCCCTGCACAATTTAAACCGCTTTTAAATAACTGTTGAAAATGAACGTTGTCTTTTAGCGGTAGTGATAACGGTGAGTGAATCGGTGAAAGTCGACTCATGTTTCAGCAGGCAAATCCTTTTATTTGACGCTGTGTGAAATTAGTTCTGGTTGTCTTAATACCACATCATTTTCCGTGAATGTCTCCACAGAAACCCAATTCATACACTGGAAATACTTTGATCATTGGGCCCTATAGGTGCATTGTGATTCCCAATTTAGCAATAGATAATTACTCAAAAGAAAAGTGTTCTTAATTGGAAATCTTTAAGAATATTGCTTTAAAAGTATTTTATTGCAAAACCCTGCTCTTACTCTTCCTTTACAAACACTTTTACTCCATTCTTATCGAAACTGAGTAAGAGTATTCAAATATTGGTCACAATCTTCAAAATCAAATGCAGGACCAGTCCTCATTAGTAAAGAAGAAACAGATTGTGTTGTTCACTAAACTAATCAGTGCTCCTTCTGGACCTCCAGATCTTCCACCAGCCTCCGGACCCCAACGTGCCCCTGCCCCAGCCCCAGAGCCGGCCGGACCCTCGCAGGAGCCGGGCCATCTGTCTGTCCACGGGGCCCCGGAAGCCCCGCAGCCTCTACACCCCGACACTGTGCCTGGCAGATGTAGAAAGTGAGTCTCAAAGCAATGGTTTTCCACCACAGGTCTTCACACACGTAGCCTGTATTATTGCTCACACACCTGCGGACACACATTTATGAAAGATGCACCTCATTTAAGCTGGGTTTTCAAATACTAAATTCCAGATTAGTACTATCTCTTCAGAGAAAAGCATATTGTAGCTAACAATTTTTTTCATTATCATTCAATCTGTTTACTATTGTATTGACTAGTCGGTAAGAGGTATGCACTTAGAGGTCTTGTTTATTTTGATATAAAACAGAGAAAAGCAGAACATATTCATATTTGAAGGTCTCCTATTATGCAAAATCCACTTGTTCATGTCTTTTATACATAAACATGTGTCCCCTCTGTGCAAACAGATTCTGAAAGTTTCAGGAAAAAAGATTCGCTCACTTTTTGTCCTGATCCATTTATATAAAAAAATGAGCTGATCAGATTTTGGCCACTTTATGATGTCATAACGATGTTTTGGCTTCTGTAACCTTTGTTGGCTTGTTTACCCCCCCCCCACCTTATCACCTGAATCTCCTCCTAGAGCACCATTGTGTTCTTTTTAACCAAATATCTCTCAGAGGAGCGTGGGGAGTGGCTCCTTATTTTCATCTAAAGTAACAGGCAGAGAATCAGCACTTTTGAAACAGGGCTGAAACAGAGGGGTTTATGGGATGCTGCAATGCACGATCTGTTTGGTATTTCAAGCCAAACATTATATATATATATATCTATATATATAAGATATATATCTGAGACCTATAACAGTCTTTCTTTGTAAAATACTTTAAAGATATAATATATCATCTATTTTCTTATCAGCCATAACATATCCACAATGAATTCCTGGCTTAGTAGGTTTTAATGATGGCTGTGTGGGCCTCTTCTCTGGCCCCTGCATAGGTGACACTTTCAGCAGCAGTCCAAGCAGCACCCCCATGGGCAGCACCGAGTCTTTGTCCTCTCACTCCTCGGAGCAGAACAGCTCCTCCAAGACCGCTTCCTCGGCTCAGGCCAAAGACAAGTCTCTGCTGGACCTGCGCAGAACGCCATCGCTGCTCTCTAACGGCCCCAGGAGCGCCATGTGGGTCAGCAGCCCCGAGTCCAGTTCCAGGGAGGAAGGGGGGCGGACAGACGGAGAGTCAGAGGACGCTCTCAGCCTGTCCTCCATCAGCATCGCACCCCGGCTGTCCCCTGCTCCCAAAAAAGCACCGCACTGCCGCATTGACCTCAAGCCAGCCCTGCTGAACCGCTCTGCCGGCCCCTCTCTGAAATCACTGCATATCGCTGAAGGTAGGTCGGCCATCAGGTGATCACAGTTTAAAGGTCACCTATTATGCAAAATCCACTTTTTCATGTATTTTATACATAAACTTGTGTCCCCTCTGTGTAAAGAGATTCTGAAAGTTTCAGGAAAAAAATACCCCCTCTCTTTTTGTCCTGATCCATTAATATAAAAACCTTTCTGAAAATGAGCTGATCAGATTTTGGCCACTTTATGATGTCACAACCTGGGCCGTCCCTCCCTACAGCCCGATCACGCAGATTGCTTGGGGCCCCACCTTGCGGAGGGGGCCTCAACTGAGCCACACCTATGCGCTTATGTCAACGCTCGCGAAACGGAGGGCCTCATCATATAACTTTGCGTGGGGCCTCAAGTTGGCCAGGGACGGCCCTGGTCACAACGATTTGTTGACTTGTGTAACCATTAGCCAATAACCAACCAAGCTAACACCCGACCACCTTATCACCTGAATCTCCTCCTAGAGCACCATTGTGTTCTTTTTAACCAAATCTCTCTCAGAGGGGCATGGGGAGTGGCTCCTTATTTTCGTCTAAAGTAACAGACAGAGAATCAGCACTTTTGAAACAGGGCTGAAAAAAGGGGGTTATGGGATGCTGCAATGGGTGATCTGTTCGGCATTTCGAGCCAAACACTTCAGAGACATGTTCTGTATATATCTGAGACCTATAATAAATGGATGAAAAACAGTATAATGGGGACCTTTAAGCTTGCCTGACAGTAGTTTATAGATTTTGTTTCCCTTGCAGTGATAAAGTGGAAAACAACCTCCTCAAAACTGTCATTTCCAAGACTCTAATCCATACAGCAGATACTTATATCGTCATTAATTATTCCTCTAGGACTTAGTACTTTCAAACACTGACAACACCCCTTCTTGAATTAAGCATTATTTAAACAGCAGTGGGACAATTGTATTTGAATCACTCATTTCAGTTGCTCTTTGCAGTATGTGAGCTGTTTAATTATTAAACGTTAATGTCTTTGTGTCATGTACTTGATATTTGTTGTTTGTCTCCCTCAAGGCCACAGGAGCTGCTCTGGATCCGTCCAAAGTCTGTCCACACTGGAGCCCAACGACACTTCAAAGCCCACCGAGCACCCGGACCTCCCCCCAAAACTAGTGATGCGCTGCAGGCTAGACACCTCAGTCGGCAACGGCTACCAGAGACCTGGCTCAGTGTAATGGATTTCAGAGAGCTTATCATTGTGCTTATTTAACCTACTATTCCTTACGAATTATGATATCCACTCCAGTGTAATGCCGTTGGTAAAAATCGTATCTAAAACCAGTGCTGCAGCTAGTTGAAAAAAACGATTTGCCTATTGGCACAATACGGAAAGGTATTCTGATAATTGGTTAACAGTTGCTATTTAGGTTGCAACTAACGATTATGTTCCTTGTTTACTTCCTATATAAATCGTTTAGATTATAAAAAGTCACAAAATAGTGAACAATATAAATCTCCACTATCTTAAAGTCCAAGGGGGTGTCTTTAAATATCTTGTTTTGTCAGTCCAAAAGATAAAGATATTCAGTTTAATATGATATACAAAAAAAGCAGGATATCTCCAGATGTGAAACAACATTTTTGGTAATTTTTGCCAAAGAAATGACTACCATTTGCTGCAGCTTATCCATAAAGCAAAAAGGCCAACACGTTATGTTCCCAAGCTCTCAATGTGATGAAATGGTGCTTTTTCTTTGATTCATATCATTCTAAATCTAATAAATTAAGTGTTTGACTGTTGGTCGGAGAAAACAAGGGATTTAAAGCAGTTCTCCTGACTCTAGTCGAATGTATTTTTTAGTCTTTCCCCACTTCCTGGGCAGTAGTGGACAAAATGATAAATTGATTATTAAAATAACAAAAAATAGTCCTTAGTTGCCGACCTCTGATTTAATGGATATATTGTAAGGTCTGTTTGTATGTGTGCAGTTTCATGTGCCCCCACAAAGTAGCTGCTAGTCAATAAGACATGAGGACAATAGTTCAGCAACATTTATCTCCATCTTCCTCCCCCTTTCCATGTGTCCCCTGTGAGTCATCAGCCTCCTACTCCTCCGTGTGTTTATGAGCATCGAGCATAGAGAGGTCTCTGAGATCAGATGAGCATGTGAGAGCAGATTTATGTCTTTCCTCTGTGGTGGGAGCACTGCCTTTAATTACGCCCTGCCTGCTCCTGGGTTGATGTGACCCAGCAGCAGTCTGCACTTGTTCTCCCGGAACAAATAGATTGTTTGCGCAGTCTGAAAAACCAGTCACACAGTGTCTCTAATCATTTCCTTGCGTTGCACCCTCCCAACTGGCCCCGGGCTCCGTTGTCCCCTTGACTGCCAGGTTGTTGTGAGTGGGGTCAAGTGCAGCCTTGTTATATAGTTGAACTCAATCCAGAACTGTGTTGCCCGGAGGAAGGAAACCTTCTGTATTGTGTCATTAAGCATTTTACCACGTTCTAAACAATGAGAAACGCTGGAAATTGGAAAGACTCGTATTAGATTGAATTTCTCTGTGGTGGCAGCTTTGCTGATTTTATAGTCATGATTTATTAAAACGGATTATTACTCTGATCATGTGATTACAGGCAGTGGTGGAAGTACTTTACTTCAGTGAAAGTGAAATACTTTGGTCGGAAAATACATCATTACAAGTGAAAGTCCTGATTTCAAAATGTTACTTAAGTAGAAGTATAGAAGTATTGCCAGCTAAATGTACCTTTAAGTACCAAAGTTAAAGTACTCATTATGCACCATGGCTGTTTTGAAAGTATTATAATATTATAGAAATATTAAATGATCCCTTCTTTTAATTGCTTACAAATACATAGTAAGACCATTTCCGAATTTCTATATATATATTGGTGTTAACGTACTGCATTATATCATATACAAATGTCATATTTATCTCTGGATATCATTTCAGCTGTTTAATTTATCCAAAATACAGTGGAGTGGACTGAACTTGTTTTTCTTCTTGTTTCAGGGTGGCTGCCAGAGCACTGCTGTTTGAAAATGCCTCATCCCCACAGTCTGTTCCTGTGGGAAGGTGCAGTAAAAACATCACATTTTCTCTAACAGCGCTACCAAATGAATCACACTCCCATCATGTCAAATGTGCCATTTCATTGCCTTGATTTTTCGTCTTTCCAGGGACGCCAAGGCGATGTATTCCTGTGAGGCAGAGCACAGCCACGAGCTCAGCTTCCCCCAGGGGGCGCACTTCTCAAACGGTAAGCGCTGCCATTAAGGGGCAAACATTAAATGTTCCAGCTGACAGAAGGTCTTACAGCGTCCTTGCATAGGCTGATATGACACTTGGACAGTGTAAAAACACACAGACTGTTGTCTGCTGGCAACACACGGCACAGTCCTGGATCATTCCCAGTGTTATGTGGAGGCACACAATCACTTTGTCCTAATGTTAAACCCTTATCTGCAGCGCTGAAGTATAAACAGCCTGAATGGTTTTTTTTTATTGCTTCTTGCCTTTTCCATGATGAGATGACTTGGCCCACAACCAGTGCAGCAGGTCACTGTAACCTCGCGATGGAAGGCACCAGCGCCTGTTCCTGCTCGCAGAGCCAGCAGCCAAATGCACAAACGTCAACAAATACTCCCCTCCACTTACCAGCAGACAGAGTGCTTTTACTGCTCACCACATTAACAGGCCAGGTTTCTCTACACTCTTGTAGAGCATATCCCTGCTTGATTATTTAAGCAGATCCTTTTTTTTAAATGTTGCTGCATCTGAGCAATGATTAACCCCGTTGTGTTTTATGGCTATACTGTATGTGTGTGATTAAGCAAGGAGATTCTGCCATCAAGTGTGCTAACATACTCCGCAGGGACTGAATCTAAAGAGCAGTCTGACCCTGAGTCTTCTCACTCTGGTTTAAATGTTTATTTTTTATGCCTAATAGCATTTTTCCACAAGACTAGGAAATTGTGAAACCAAATACAGAATGTTTCTCGCTTCCCTTTGCTTTAACTCTTTTCTTTCTTTTTGTCCTGTAGTGTATGCCTCTATTGAACCAGACTGGCTCCAAGCAACATACGAGGGGAGAACAGGATTAATCCCTGAGAATTATGTCGTCTTCCTCTAACAAAGTCGGTAAACATGGCATCTTTTTCATGGTATCCATGAAAAACACAACACACAAAGTGGCAGATTTGTTTTTAATGTTGCTAATATTGCTGGTACTGACATTTCTGCATGTCATGCAGTCTAAGCAGATATCAAGCCAGGCAGTTCTTTAACATTTCAAACATGTACCTCTTTTTACTGTAATAACTTTATTGTGAAATGATTGGGGAATCCACAGAGATTCAGAATTTAAGAAGAAATTCACATTATTTTAAGATGAAAATATATTACCCATCGACTGCACTGATGTATTTAGTCCCAGTATTATCCAACAGAATCACAAAACAATCACGACTAATTTCACAAGTTTTATTCTCAGAAATATATTATATTTTACTTTGTCATTTATATCGACAGAACACTTTCTTTTAATCAAGCTTTTAATGGAAATCTGTAGTTTATTAAACATTTTCTGATAGCTGTAATTAAACAAACTGTGATTGAAAGTAATGATACAAATCTAATCTATTAGAGTCTAATAGAAAAAGCATTATGGGTTGCACCTTAACTGTCATGTTTATTGCCTGTGATCATTGTTCATCCACTGAACCTGCTCACTGCTGCAGTGCACTTTCTGTTAGCCACACGGTACTGTACTGTACATTAATGCTCATGAGCTCTTTAGTAACTGCTAACCAAAAATATGTACTTTGTGTTTTTCTTACTATAAGTTATCACATCAAATATATATGCCGTATGTAAAAATGTGTTTTTTATAATGTCATGAAGGTGGAGCTTTTAGCTTTAATGCCTTAATGTAGTACTGCTTACTGGTATGCTGGTGTACTAGTAATGACAACTAGACATGTATCAGATTATAATAATAAGATACCATTTAATATTGAATGTTCTATTACTGTCACAACCATTTCAAAGTCCATAATTATCAAAGCTTCTGTGATACTTTGTCAGAAAGAAGAAGATAAAAGAAAATATAGACAACATAACTTCTACAATTAATACAAACTGAAAGATGATACCAAAGTCAAACCCTTGTGGTGACCGTAATGGTTGTTTTGAGATCCCATGCTTGCCAAGATCAGGATGTTCTTTTCCATTCTCAACTTCAAGAATGCGAGGTGGCCTTGAACATTCATGCTGGAATAAAACTCCCTCACAGTCTGAAATTGCAGGGGAAATTATTTATATATCCTAAATATATAACGTGCGACACCCTTCTTTTTGTATGGCAAGCTTGTTTCCTTGCAATCATCTACTGTTCTTGACGGTGCATAAACATGTCTTTAAATAAACAGCATGATTTATTCAAACTCTTGTCAACTTCTTTGTCACAGTTAACTTCTCACTGCAGCCAGAAAAACCTTAATTACAACAGGATGAATAGTGAGAATGGATTGTTAGTGTGTCGACTGTTGGAGGCACACTTAACACTTTTGTCTTTATGCACCAACTATAGGGGGATGTTTTTCAATTAAAAGAGCTTCAACTAGACTAGAGTATGTCCTAGTATGAAATACTTTCATTCCTATCCAAAGCTAAGGAGACAGTGATCAGTTGTGTTTATGCTGAGTCAGAAAAGTATTTCATTGTGATATTGTGAATTGAATGTGTTAACGTACTGCAATCATTTAAAATGTGGCACACTTCTCCAATTGTCTGAATGTCTTTAATGAAGACATTTTTAAAATAAGTAACTGTATGAAAATAACACACTGAGGGCAAAAAGCCTTTGCGAAAGTGTTCTCGTAGTTATTATTTTTAACCCACTCAAGGTCACAGTAAGTATATTATTTCTTATCAAATATTTTACTGATAGTTATCTTCCATGTCTCCTCCCCTGAACATTGAATTGTAAACTTGTTGTTTTTATTTAGTTTCTCTTTTGCAGCTTCAGTACAAACATCAGTATATCTAATGGTTCTCAAAACCATTCATGCCTCTGAATTCATATTTTTCAAATAGATTATATTCAATGTACTTAAAAACATGTGGAAAGAACTCTGTTGCCCTTATAAAGTAAAAAGGCTGAAGTACTGACTCTTGAATAATGAAGGCTACAAAGAATTCAGTAAGACTTGTGGGATGAATAACCCCCTCACAAGATGTCTCCGCAGATTTGTGACGTGTTTGCTGGCATCTTCACTTGGAGTGGAAGGTGAGGGGCCTCACCATGCCTGCCAGGACCTTGGGAAGCTGGGAGGCGATCACCTCCGTCATCATCTCTGGAAACTCCACTTTCATGGCGTCCGCCTGGATGAAGGTGCTCAGACAGAACAGGTTGACCTTTTTCACTATCTGTCAGGGGAGAGACATGCATGTTTGTCTTGGTGCTCATTAGAACAGCAGTTAGATAAAGACATGAATCAATGCTCAGAGATGTAGAGGGCTTACATCATGCATGGCGTCCATCAGCTTGGTGAGGTGGTAGAACCTCTGGGAGCTGGCCACCAGGCCCTTCTCCCTCAAGTGTATCGCCTTCGTCAGCTCCCGGATGTAGTTCTGTCTCATGTCTTCAAACACTGCCTGGCTTTTGAGTCCCTCCAGAGGCACTGAGAACAGACGGGAATATAAATAAAATAAATTCTCTAAAACAGATGTTTCCTAAGGGGGAGCAGTCCGTTGCAGGGTAGGCCAAGGGAATGGAAATCGAACAAAATGTATTTAGTTGTTTAAAGATCAAAATATAATTGCATAAATGTGTGTTTTTTGGTTTGATATATTCGTAAGATACAGTAGATTTGGGGATTTCTACTATTTTCCCACTTTCCCAGTCAGAAACTAATAAATGCTTTAGGACAGACGTGTTTTATGTACTTGGTATTTTCTCTAAACACATGTCAAACTATCGTAGTGGGTTATTTCTGCTCAATTCCTCTAAAGCCTCTAAAGGATCAAATAACTGTATCATGATCTAGGAAAGTAGGGGAAACTAGGCAAGTAAACTAAGGGGGTGGGGGGGGGGGNGGGGGGTGCATTTTTCCAAGCCTTGACTGTTGTTTTTCAGTGAAAAACTAGGTCTTGTTAGCAGCTGCTATATAAATCTATTCAAGGTCCACTCTCATGATCATCGAAGCTTCACATCTCTTACACTATTGTATTCTGTGTAAAGTCAAACGAGAAGGTCAACATGAGGGTACAAAGTGAGTCATCTGATGCAGGAAGTGTTGTTGCTTTTACCTGTGTTGAGTAATATTATGGCTTTCATGCAGAGAAACTCCTCGCGGCTAACTTGAAGGTTTGCAAACTCCTGAGGGATGAACTGTATCGCCAGGCACAGCTCGTAAATCGGAGATCTCATCATTTGCTCCCTGACAGACAAAAAACTGATTTACGATTCTGAACCATCAAGATCCTATTTTTCATCCAAAATAATTAAAGTTTGGGAAACAAATGTGTTTAATGATAGTTACTTACTGACTGAGAACCAGATCAGGTGCAAAGTATAAATATTCACTGGTGACATTCTGATAGGAGCGCCACCCAAGAGAGAACACCATCAGGTTCACCCACGAGTACTGGATGAGGGTCATCTGATCGGTGATGTGAAGATTACGAAACCCTTTGAAGAAAAAAGAAAATGCAATATGAATTTATTTTCCCACAGTATAAGCCACCATTTCATTTGTATTTGTTCCGCTCATGGTACGCAAAACCCAATGTACAATAATGGCCAACAAAGCACGTCTCTACAAACACACCATTGAGCGAAAAGGAGCAGGGAGAAGAAAAAAATCTTATATTACCTGCCCCTTTCTAAAAAAATAAATAGATGGCCTGTCCTTCATATTTATTTTTCACAGCCAAACATATTCAAAGCAACAACAAAAAACATCAACACCAAAAAAAGGAAAAGTGCAAAACACCCTCATCTGAGTCCTACTGGAGAAGAAGGTGGAAAGTGGCGCATAATAATAATAATAATAATATCAATAACAATGGGAACTGCAAATAAAGAACAGACATCACATCAAAGGCATCAACAATATTTACCAAGGACCAGATTACATAGACTTATTCACATTCTGCTTCATATAGTCTCATTTTTCTTAATTTATACAATTTCTTTAACTGAAAAATACAATTCTTTAGATCCTTCTGTTGAGAATTCCACAATTTTACACCAACCACCGAAATACACATTTGCTTTAGAGTAGTCCTTGCATAAGGATGCTTACAATTAAATGTCCAAAAACAAACAACTATTGTAAATATACTGGTAACATTCTGCTTTTTGCCCTGTGCATTACTAATAATGTCTGTAACTCAACTATGTCTTTGAATTTAAAGAGTCTTGACTTCAAAAAACTGTTGGTCTGTTGGTGTGTTCTCTTGAATCAGCTTTATTAATTATTCGTACTGCTCTTTACTGTAATATTGACAATGGCTTTATGTTGGTCATATACGTGTTGCCCCAAACTTCTATACAATAAATATAAAATCTCAAAATGAGTGAACAGTACAACATTCTCAATGCCTTGTAATCTAGCAAATACTTTGCCTTGTTTAAAACAGAAATATTCCTAGACCCTTTCGTTTTAACATGTGCTATGTGTGATTTCCATGTCAGGTTATCATCCAGTGTCACACCTAAAAATTGAAATTCAGAAACCCTTTCAATAAAAACTCCATCAATGGACAGGGAAATGTTTTCATCTTTTTTTCTATTAGCAAAAACCATAAACTTTGTTTTATTCAAATCTAGGGTTAACTTATTTTCATCAAACCATCTTTTAAGTTTGACTATTTCATGTCCAATACACTTTGCTAAAATGTTTAAATCATCTCCTGAATTGGTGTCATCTGCAAACAACACAAATTGCAATAATGTTGACGTTTCACATAGTCATTGATGAACAAAATAAAAAGTTTAGGCCCTAAAACCGAGCCCTGTGGGACACCACATTCTATGTTCATACACTCCGATTTACTACCAGAAAATTGTACATATTGTTGTCTGTTATCTAAATAACTTTTTAACCAATCTAGAACTACTCCTCTCACACCATATCTATGTAAATAAAATTAATAAATTATGGTCTATGGTGTCAAATGCCTTTTTTGAGTCAATAAATACACCTATTGTTTATTTATTTATTTCTATAGCTGTTGTAATTTCTTCGGTTATTTTCATTAAAGCTAAAGCTGTAGATCAATTTTTCCTAAATCCATACTGACTCTCACTCAATAACTAATTTTTTTCAATAAATGTATCACATTTTTGGACAAACAATTTTTCAAGGACCTTGTAAAATTGTGAAAGCAAGGACGTCTGTAGTTAGTACATTGGCCTTTGTCCCCTGTTTTAAAAAGTGGGATAACTTTTGCTATTTTCATGCTATCTGGAAAAATACCTGTCTGAAATTAAAGATTAAAGATGTAGCAGTTTAATTATACAGTCAATAGTCGTTTTCACTATTGTCATGTCGATCCCATCACTATCAGTCAAAATCTTATTTTCGCATTTGTCTACAATGGATCTAATTTCATAACAAAACATCAGTGCGCTCCTGATAGGGGTATTGTGATAAACTGGCATTGAAGATAACCTAGATAAAACAATGCAAATATTGATATTATGTCAGGAAAACAGTCATGATAATCTTTTACGTATTACGCATCTTAACTAGTTGTTGTTTTGCTGCTCTCCTTTTGTCTCCCCCAATTCCCCACACACAAATTAGTAAATGTTTTTTCCAAAAGCGAGACATAAGAAAAAAAATCACAGTTTCTGAATTGAACAGAAAGCATTACAGTATTTTATTCCTAAAGACATCCCAATAATATCCTTTTTGTGACTGCTTTTGACCAAGATAATTACGGTATTTTATTCCTAAAGACATCCCAATAATATCCTTTTTGTGACTGCTTTTGACCAAGATAATTACGGTATTTTATTCCTAAAGACATCCCAATAATATCCTTTTTGTGACTGAAGTTGATCAAGATAATTGTAAAGTGAAAATCTAACAGCTCTAAATCATACCCAGTGGTGATCCACTTTGGTTTTTTAACACAATTTATATCCACTTACAGCCTTATTACAAAAAAAACCCTGTACAAAGCCTTCTAACTCTGTCGGTGGTTAAGGCTGTGAGACCTTCGGCGTGTGCTGCCAGTGCATCCCCATGGCGACCACAGTGGTGACCCTGAGCTGCAGAGAGACGTTACCTGGGAGGGACTTGGACCACTTGACGATCCACACCAGCTGTTTCTCACACAGTCTGTTGAGGCTGTTGAGCAGAATGTGGGGCCCATCGGTCTGGGCGCTGTCGAATCCGGAGTACATGATCTCTGGTTCGATATTTTCCAGGATACTGAGGATCTGTTGGGAGAGCTGCTCCTCGTGGATGCCTGGTATGCACGACATGGAGGTCAAGGCGTGATTTTCGTTGGATATGGCAAAGTGTGACTGGAACATCAGGGACGGGGCCAAACTGAAGGCTTTCAAGGCCCCGAAACGCTTCAGCTTCCTGCCTGTGACAGAAGAACAAGGCATGGTTAGATTTAGGGACAAAGAGAGCGTTTCCATGCCAAGTTAATTCATCAATCTTAACATCCTCTTTGATGCTAACCATGAATTCTGAATTACTGTTACATAATTAGTTTCATATCTGGGAAAATAAATCCAACCACTCGTTACCTCCTAGCATCATTCCCGCTTGATAGCACTTCCGGAGGCGACATGCAGGGCAATTTTTCCTCCGAATTTTGTCCACAATGCAGTCGTTTCGCCCAGCGCAGAGATAGCTGTGATGGCCTGTTGAGTGAAAGGATACAGACAAGAACACCATTTTATGAGGAGTTGATCTTAAAATAAGCAGCGAGGGGTAGAGGCATAAGGAGGGGAGGAAATGTGTTGAAGGGCTCTTGACTATTAACATGGCTACTCCATCCACACGGAATCAATGTTCTGTGGAGAGATCTAAAGAAGAAAATTAGATAGAGGCAAGGCTGTGAGGACAGAGTGACACGGCCATGGTGAGACATAGTGGCTATTATGTATCTCGCGTTGCAAGATAACAAGAAAAACAAGTCCAAGCAAGGAACACGGTGAACACTGGTCAATGTGATACTGTTGCTAAATACCTTAAAAAAAAACTGCCATAGAAGGTCAGTAAAAATTGATGTGGTAACTCCCTATCATTATAATTTACTGGAGACGTGTGATAGCACACATCACAGATTCGATTTCCTGAGTGTTTTCTATTAAATGTTTTATCTTGGATTTTTTTCCCCGGGGAACTCTTCCAACTGATCAACAGTTGGCATGGCGGACACATTTTCATTTGCAGGAACCATACAAATCAAGTTGTATCATACAACATGTATTATGTAATATCAACAATGTAAATACACTGGTACTAACAGTACAAAGGCTGGGGGGAAACATCTGCTGTAGAGCTGATAGGTTTCCCCTCTCCAGCTCTACAGGATTGATGGAATATGTGAACAAAAGGAGATGAAAACGGATTTGTGGTTGAAATTATTAGGATTTTGAACATAAAATGTCCTGAAGTAGTCAACAAAAATGCTCTGCTCACCTTCAACTGCTCTTTTAAAAAATACTTTACAGCTCCCGCAGGTTAAGACACCATAGTGGCAACCAGACGCCTCATCCGCACAGATCACACACTGTCTCTGAGGTGGTCTTCTGAAATAAGGAAGAAATGCATACATTAATGAACTCCCATATGAACTAAATGTATATAAAAATTGCAAAAATTACAATTCTGTTTTTGAGCAGAACAACCTAATTTTATCACTTTGGTAAAATGTACAGTATATTGTAATGAAGTCACATAAAGAGATAAATCATCTGAGCCAACCCTAATTAATTTAAAGGCCATAACTAAAAAAATGTAATTAGACATTCACACTTGCCTTAATGGATGGTTTGTTTAACCCTTGAGGGTATTTTAAGCTAAGTAAAGAGTCCTCTTTGTATATTTGCAAAGTAAGGTATAAGACTTATGGACCATTAAGGACCAATTGTGTAGGCCTATAGGTGGGTAAAAAAAAAAAGATGGTTTAAAAAAAATGTCTATCTCAAATTAAAAATAACTAAAATTCGACCAAATAGGATTAGATATTTTCATTTACTTTTACTTGTTTTTAAAACGATTGAAACCTTTTCATGAGATGTTAGATTAGTTTTAGAAATGAAGAGTTTTATAGTTGTTTTATTCCACTTTCTCTGCCACGGCAATGGCCGGTCCAACTGATAAACATGTAATTATGCTTTGGAAAAACCCATCCCCTATCATGTCCTATAATTGGATTATTTAATGTCTGATCATCAAATGATGTGCATATTGGCCTAATTTGTCAAAGCTATTGCTCCATTATCAAGTTAAAAAAGCAGAATGTATTTCAATGTATCACTTGAACTATCAACTAACCATTATGCAAACTTATTTTTAACGTTCATGGTTGACTCAGTTTTTTTTTGTTTTTTTTTAACGGTCAGGTGGTACTTAGTTTTTCTTTCTACGTCAAGTTGAGTGTTTTGTAGTCATAGTTACCCGGGGTACGCGGAATATGGTGATGGGTTCCTTCGAATCATGGCCTGGTTCTGGATCCCCTCATAGCCGTTTTGTGTGAACTGGTCATCGTTCATCCCCACGGACTGGCACCAGTACTGGGTCTCAGGCGGAGACGGCTGCATCTGCCAACGGGGAACTTCGCTCTTGTACATGGTCAGAGGCTGCTGGGCTGCGTGCGTAATGGCATCAAAGTTTCCAACAGCCTTCCCGGACACACCGCACCTGGAGTCGGCCCTCATCTGGATGAGCGCCGGAAGCTGATCTGGCTGGTTCAGGTCCATCAGGAAGTTTGGAGACCCCTCCAGCCTCTGCCTCGCTGCAGCCGGGGAGAAGCTCGCGGACTCCCCGTCACTGAGCCTCAGCTGCTGCTTCCTGTCGCGGTCACAGCAGGTGTCCAGATCAGGAATCTCCGGTGATGTGTCGAAGTTGGGAATGGGGCTGTTCATAATCACAGAAGGCTCTTTTTCATCTTTGATGAATTGAAATGCTCCTGTTGATGTGGAGAAGCTTACATTTCCGCCTGGCAAAGTTTCCGTTGTGGCCACATGTGTCCTCTGAACGTCCCACTGCACAGTGTCACACTTCTGATAGTCACTGCTACGGTCATAAAAATGTTTTCCCGCAAGTGAACCATCGAGTAATGGAAATGGAAAGGAATCAGCCATCGTAGTGATGCTGCTTATTCTTCCGTGTGTGTTATTGTCCATTTTCTGATCCTGGGAGCGCGCAGCAGACTGGAATGCCCGGAGGTTGGATGATGTGTGATGAAAAGCTGCTCAGAGACTCTCCTGTAATCCTCCTCCCCGTCGAAAAAGGCTCTGGCCACGTCTTTTTCTCACATGGGAGTCTATTCCATGCAATTTAACTACGCTTCAGAAACAGATAAGAAAACCAACTGTTATCCTTTTGATGATGAGGGATCAGCAGAGAGATTTTAAACCTTTAAATTAATTGAACCCATATGTAAGTCAATTTCAAATATAATTCCTTGTTCTGGTTTAAGGTGTCATGTTTCAAAGCTGAATATACGTGTCCTTTAAATAGATCTCCAATAGCCTTCCTCACAATTAAATAGTTATTCCTTCAAAGGATGCCAGAGGAAGAGTCAATGCATCAGAGTTGTTGGAGATGTACAGTATGCAGTTTCACAACCCTTTCAGTCGACCTAAAGTAAAATAGCCAGCCAATGAGAATGGATCACTTCAATGTCAAGGGCCAACAGTCTCCACCCCACTGTTCATGGATAAGGTAAACGCTTGGATATTGTTGGCCAAATAAGAAACTATTGAGACTGGGTGCCTTCCGGAGAGGAGATAATGGCTCTTTTAAATCAGTTAAAACCCTCAAAATCATAATCATCCTTTGAAAGTCAAGACCCAGATTTATGTTGTCCATTTTAATTGGTTATGTAGATCTCTTAATTGTTAGGTAATGTTGGCAGGTGAACAGGTTGGAGAATAGTAACACAAAATCACTACATGAGATTTTGGTTTAAAGTTGTATTTGCCACTTTGGTACATCTTCCAATCTCAGTGACAGTGAACTGTTAAAGTAAATTATTGAGGGTAAGAAAAAAAGTCTAATGAATTCAATACAACAGCTTTATGCTACAACTAATAATTCTAATACAAAATATAAAACATATCTAAATGGAAAATATTAATAAATTAGCAGTTAAACTGTCAATTCAGGTTACTTTTTCCATTTCCAAATAACGGTTTGACATTTAAACTGTTGCAACATTAATACAATGCTTTTAATATGTTTTTGTATAATTATTAATGTAGGCCACATTATTTTTCTTAGTTGTGATTTAATTTAAATTTACATTTCTGTTATCTTGGTAAGATAATTTCTTGGTTTGGACAACATTTCACTATTCAAGTTAATCAGCTGAGTGAGGATGTTGCTGATTAATGTGCTAATGATGCACACATAGGCCTTGGCCCCAATCTCCTACGTCATATGTCAGACGATAATCAGAGGGGATTCTCATGTAGTGGACCACATGATTATTGGATAACTGTTTCGCATTCAAATCTACATGATGTGTTCTTCAAATGCTGTAATGGCCTACTTTTCAGACAAGGCTTTTATCTGTAGATGTTACGCTTATCTTGACAACCACCAGCAACAAGTCTTATGCAACCTAATCTGTATCCTTTTTTTAAAACAGATTCCAACTTTAACACTTGGAGTAAATGGATTTGATCAAGCTCTAAAATAAACTGTAATTATGTTGTCAGTTTTGCTGTAATAGCTGCCATGTTCGCCCCTGATTCTTTCTTGAAATGTTTCACAGTAGCTTAAATCTGGTGGTAGCTTTTGCACGCCCGACTGATGGAGATAAGCTGTGTATACCTGACGCAGGTCAGCCTGTTCTCCACATTGTGTTTTGCTGCACAACATTAATCAGAGAGCACAGCAGCATCTGCTGCAACACTTTCAATAACCCATAAACTCTCTGTAACCAATTAGCTGAAGATAATCAAAACATATTTGAATTCAATTATTTAATAGTATGCTTAAGTGATCAACATTTATTGAACACTACATTAAAGCATCTTAAAGTCAATGTCCAGAAAATATACATCAGCATCCTGCTTATTGATTTAAAGATTACATTGCAAGAAAATAAATCAGTAATTCTCAGAGGAAAGAGCGGTAATTATCAAGCTTTCATATCGGACTTATAACCGTGCCACAAAAATATTCAACCATAAGCTTTTTTTTTTTTTTTTTGCAGCTTTGCTACTCCAGAGAGAAAATGGCCACTGAATCAAACCATATAAATAGCTGGTAACCGGCAGCACCATCATATGTTAGCAGTCAGTATTGCATAATAGTGTAACATAGCCTGTGCAAGAAGAAGTTACATTAGTGCCACAGTGTGATTAACTGTACAGATAAAAGGACAGGGACGAAGAGGATTTGGTGAGTTACCTCCCAAGGGGCTCAATTTACACAAAAGCGGAAATTAAATGTATGTTTTTCATATTTTAAGTACAGAATATCTTTTTCTGTCAGTTGTTTTTGTCCAAAAATCTGTCTAAGAGCCCTTTGACCCAGACTGAATGCCTCATTAAGAGGACTTTAAATTGACATTGAGAGGACTTCACCCAGTAAACACATCTCTATTCTTTACATATTTTAATAAATTAAAGAGATATCATTCTTCTGCTCTTCTTTCTGCTGAACATGCATGACTTCTCCCAGTTGCCTGATGAGTTTTGTCACTGTCTCCACGTCCTGGTTGGCCCTTTCCAGCAGCTCATAGCGGAGACTGGAGATGTCCTGTTTGATTTCTTTCAGCTCACCTGTGGGACATGTTTTGTAATTTAGTGATTGACAAAAGAAAATAAATGTATCCAGAAAGCCAGTAGAACTCACCTTCATTAATTTCGTCATTTTCTTTATCTCGCTGTGCTTTTACTATGTATCTTTTGACGAGGCGATTCATTATACTCTGCAATTAAGAATTGAGTAAGCAATGATTGTTCCTTAAAAAAGGAGTATAAATAAAACAAGAACAGCTGACAACTTGTTTCAGTGAGCATTTTTGATCATAATGTGCTAACATGCAAGTCTTCTTTTCAGTACCTTAATGTCCTCTAGATGTAAATTACTTAAATACACTACTAACATTGCATTATTGATGTTTACATCTCTAAGTGTAAGACTGTACAGCTCAGTTATTCACAGGATAATCAGCAGTAGGAAATGAAAAGTGCTTTACTTGGTGACGGGTTGGACAAAGCGATGCATCCACACTCAGATCTGACTTCTGCCTCAACTAAGAATAAAAACAAAAAAGAAGAAGAACTGTCAACACATGCCTTTAAGTTACACTTTTAAACCAGCAATCTATAAATGTGACACAAGAGGGCTCTGCAGAGCTGTTTTAAAGAATATAAGTCAACTTTAAAGGGACACTCTTATGCTAATTTTAAGGGTTTCCTAATTGTGTGCCTCTAATGTGACGTGTTCAAATGTTTTAATGTTCACAAAGGTCTTTATTTTTCTAATTCTGCCTTTACTGCATTAGAAAAAAACTATTTTCACCCTCTGTCTGAAACCAGAGCCCAGTCTGCTCTGATTACTAAGCTGACAGGGTCTCTTGTAATTGGTCAACTGATTAGAGATGTCTAGCACCTTAGCCTATTGCATACAATGTGTTTGAATGCTAGCCAATAGACATGTTATGTAGTAATGTCACTATGTCGCTGGAAGTAAACAAAGGAGTCCAATTGAGGCGTTTCAGGCAGGTGGGGAGTGTGTCGGATTGAACTTTGGGATTATAGCCTTTGCAGACTATTAACATGCACAAAAACCTATATAACACACTACAGGAAAGGCCAGACAGTTAAAAGTGTCTCTAGCCATTCATTTACATTCAACAAAATGTATTTAGTCATTCTGTTACATGCAATATTATTATTACCTTATTAAGCTCCATCTCATCATTTGAATTTCCTTTTATTTTGCCTTTAGGTCCACCCCAAATAAGTTCCCTTATCCCAAGCAAGAGGGAAAGGACAGACTTGGAGCTGGGTACGAGGTTGAAGGGCACGGACAGGGTTCCGCCGTGCTCAAAGTACGAGAACCACAGCTTAGCTCTGGCAAACTTCCACTCAACATCAGAATCATCCTGCACCAGAGAAGAAGAGGTAGGAGCCAGTATAAACATTTAATGAGCAACAAAAATGTGCAATTTGATTTTTTTTCGTGTTAATGGAAAACATTGACACCATTACATATACAAAACTAGACGGAATCTGGCACAAATTAGTAAATCTTAACATGTATTGGCATGTCTGTCAAAATGCTCAATATCACTAGATACTTTATGGATGGTTATGACTTACCTCAATTTCTTGGAAGGAGCTGTTGAACATGGCAATGAGCATATTCAGCAACACAATCACCATGATGATGTTGTACACCCCATACAGAATATAGCCAATATTCTCAATGAATTTATGGTCGATGTTGATGACCACTGATTTTACTTCTGACAAGCCAAAGATGGCCCAAAATAGCGTTTTAAAACTCTCTTCGAGCCTAGAAAAGAAGAGGAATGGGAAGTTTAGTGCAACGGGATGGCCCTAAATCATATAATTTCAACACAGATTTAATGTCATGGCACAAATGATGTGAAATATCAACGTTTTCAAGGCTTTTTCAGGCAATTGCATTACTGTCTATAGTTGATACTTACGTTGTGAAGGCATCGTTGTATTTGGCCCCGAGGTAGTACGAGTACAGGTTGAACATTCCCACCATGAAAGCCAGAAAGACTGTTATGAAGATCACCATGAACTTAAAGAGGTCTTTAACTGTTCTTCCTAAAGAGATCTGTAAAGGCCCAAAGCTCTCGTTGGCAGGCAGGATGTATGCAATGCGAGAGAAACTCAGCACAACTGCAATTGCATAGAGGCCTTCGGAGATAAGCTGTGGGTCCGATGGCATCCAGTTGATACGAGCTGAAAATAAACATGCCATATACTTTCACTCCATTTAAATTGCTGTTCCTGTGTATACTCATAGGGTTAAGATTTAGCCTGGGTTTGTTGATACTGGAAATCGCGCTATCATGACTGATGATAATTAACACATCTTAGTGGAAAAAGCATTTTTCAAATGATTTTCCCTGTCCAATGTCTCAAGTTTGATGGAGAAAACTAAAACTTTAGATATCCACCTATCAGATCAACACCTTAATTAAATAAATATATATAAATATGGAGTAAGAACAAATGCAACCTACATTTTAAGTCTGAATCAGTAAATCCTCTTTAATACAATATTTCCTGTAGTGCTATTTCTACATTTAGATTGTGTTGGTGTTGGAGATATCGGCCGTAGAGATGTTTACCTTCTCTCATATAATTGAACTCGATGGTACTCGGCTGTGGTGTTTAAAGCAATAGAAAAATACATTGTAAAACTCAAGAGCAATGCTTCTCATCAGAAATAATTACCTGGTTACACAAGATATAATCCACAGAGGAACAATTTTCTGACAACTGCATCATTGTGGAAAAGGGAAATGTGCGTCTACTCATGGACAATAGCCTCGTGCTCTCACTCATTGGCGGGTGTAGTTTAGTAGAAAGAAAATAGTTCCCATGTGAAACTGCTCACAACAATAATAATAATAATAATAATAATAATACATTTGATTTATAGCACACTTTAAAAACAACATAATCTCAAGGTGCTTCACAAAGCTATAAGGAGAAAATAATAAAACAAATAAAATAAAAAGATACCTAACAAGGTCTGTGAATCATCTTGCGTAACCTGGTCAGGATTTCTGGAAGGAGACATTTCTGTTGAAGCAAGCCAAGTGCTATTCAATGTCATTATTAGACGTCTGACATCTTTACAACTTTCTCCAAAACTTGTCAACTCACATCAAAAAAATGTAGCTAATAAATAGCACTACAGGGATACAATATGTTTTGAACAAACTGTCCTTTTAAAGTTTGAATCAACCAATACACTTTATGTCCAATTCAGCAAATATCACCCCAGAGCCCATGCTTCGTGTGCAGCCTTGACTCGGTTAATGGATTTTTTTAACCAAACAAGCCAATGTTTTTCCAGCCTGGACAGGAGAAAAGCACTGGAAGCGAGAAGTATGGTAAATCTCACACATGTTAACATTCTAAAAGAGCACTGATGGAGGAGTGTATTTGTTTTGGTGTTGAGTTCATATACACAACTTCCTGCAGAACCCTAACCCTCCACTTTATAGGTTAGTTGCATATATATGAAAATTAATTATAAACTACTTATTTTATAGGAATTATTTGGATATTTACCCAGCTGGAAATACTGTATCTCAAATGGCAAGGTCATGTTGGACAGGTCAGTGTAGTGCTTGTCAACATAACACTGGGCAGAATACGCATGCCAGAAAGCCATTAATCTGGCAATGAAAGATGTCATAAAAATGGCCAAGATACTAAAGTCAAGAAGGTTCCAGGGCTCTGAGATGTATTCCCTGATGTCCTGCGACCAAATATCTTTACATTCTTTCCAGATCTTTCCTGAAAGAGAGAAAAAAAAACATGTTTAATCGCACTGTTTCTGTCTCAAATGATCATAAATCAAGGATATAATGAATTGAGTTGTGAGTTAAATCACAAAGGGTTTAGTGATGCTGTATGCTGTTATAAAGTGTGTGATAAGGTTCCAAAGTCTCGTCTGCAGAGAATAGTGAAAGAGTCACCTTGCCTTGTGCCTTTGGAAAGTCAGTACCAGAATAATTCATGTAGACCATCTGGTAAGAATACATAATTGTCTTATCGGCGATTTAGATGTTTGGGGATTTATTACCCTATAATGACAGAATCCATGACCTGCATGTATAGCAGAATTATGGTGTTGTAGACATTTGTAAGAGCGATGGGAGAGGGACAAATACACAAAACAAAAATATATAAACTAATGTCACTGAATTTTTTTTGGCAGATAGTTATTTTAAACATGAATGTGGAAGGGGTCCTCTACTGGACTCTCTCTGTCCTCTCACATCTCGGCAGGCTCGTCCGTCCCCTCCTGCTCCCTGGCTAAATGACGCACTGCGTGCTAATAGAACCATCCTTAGGGCAGCAGAGCGGAAACGGTGGAAATCCAAATACCATGACGACCTCCTAACCTATCAGGCTCTCCTCTCCTCTTTCTCTGCTTCGATCTCTCAGGCAAAAAGCACTTTCTTTCAAGATAAGATCCAATCTTCCTATTCCAATCCCAAAAAACTATTTTCCATCTTATCCACCCTCTTGGACCCCCCCAAAGCCCCTTCCCCCTCCTCCCTTCTGTCAAGCGACTTTGTTACTAAAAAAGGTTGATGATATTCGCTCTTCTTTTTCTGACTCACCTTTACTCACCGCTGGGTCACCAGACCCTCCCTTCACCCACACACTTACCTCCTTTTCCCCTCTCTCTCCAAGTGAGGTTCTTACCCTCATTACCTCTGCCCGTCCTACCACCTGTCCTCTGGACCCTATCCCCTCAAACCTCCTTCAAACTATCGCTCCTGATATTCTACCGTTTCTCTCCCATTTCATCAACACTTCTCTAACTTCTGGTCACTTTCCAAACAGTCTCAAGGAGGCTTGAGTAAACCCTCTCCTAAAGAAACCCACTCTCAACCCGTCTGATGTTATAAACTACAGGCCTGTCTCTCTCCTCCCGTTCCTGTCTAAAACACTTGAACGCGCTGTCTTTAAACAACTCTCCTGTTATCTCCATCAGAACAACCTTCTGGACCCGCACCAGTCTGGTTTCAAGGCAGGTCACTCCACAGAAACTGCCCTCCTTGCTGTCACTGAGGAACTGCACACGGCTAAAGCAGCCTCCCTCTCCTCTGTCATCATCGTTCTGGACCTGTCTGCTGCATTCGACAAGGTGAATCATCAGATCCTCCTTCGCACTCTCCAAGAACTTGGAGTTTCAGGCTCTGCACTTTCCCTCCTCACCTCATACCTCAAAGACCGCACCTACAGGGTAACTTGGAGAGGGTCCGAGTCCGACCCTTGTCAATTAACTACAGGGGTCCCTCAGGGCTCTGTCCTCGGTCCCCTCTTCTTCTCTCTGTACACAAACTCGCTTGGATCAGTCATTAGCCCGCATGGTTTTTCATACCACTGCTACGCTGATGACACCCCACTAATTTTTTCTTTTCCCCGCTCAGAGACCCAGGTCGTCGCACACATCTCTGCTTGTCTAGCTGACATCTCTCAGTGAATGTGTGCTCAACCTTGACAAGACTGAACTGCTTTTCCTTCCGGGAAAAGATTGTGCCACTCTTGACCTAACAATCAACATCGGAACCTCTGTTGTTTCCCCGACTCAGACTGCAAGGAATCTGGGTGTGACCCTAGATAACAAACTGTCCTTCACTGCAAACATTGCTGCTACAACCCGCTGCTGCACATACACGCTTTACAACATCAGGAGGATACGACCCCTCCTGACCCAGAAAGCGACGCAGGTTTTGGCCCAGGCTCTCGTCATCTCACGCCGAGACTACTGCAACTCCTTCCTGGCTGGTCTACCTGCATGTGCCATCCGACCTCTGCACCTCATCCAGAATGCAGCGGCTCGTCTGGTCTTCAACCTTCCTAAATTCTCCCACACCACACCGCTCCTCCGCTCCCTTCACTGGCTTCCGGTAACTGCTAGAATCCACTTCAAGACAATGGTACTTGTGTACCATGCTGCGAATGGATCTGGCCCTTCCTACATCCAGGACATGGTTAAACCATACACCCCAGCATGTGCACTCCGCTCTGCATCAGCCAAACGGCTCGCTGCACCCGCACTGCGAGGGGGACCCAAGTTCCCATCAGCAAAAACATGTGGGTTTAATAATGAAAAATAGGTGATCCGACAGGGCTTATGGTAAAAGCCAAGGTCTAAAGTCAAACATAGTCGTCGCTTAAAAGATATATAATATAAAAAATTATACTTATGTTTACTTTGAGCTTATATGAGGTGTATATAACCTTAAGCATAGATAGAAATTAAAGACGGTAGAAAAAACAGAAAAAGAATCCACCGTATGGAGAAAAAAAAAACTCTGACACTACAGTTTCCCGTTACGGTCCTCCAGTTACAAATGGGGTGAGGAGTGAGAACCCTGAAGTTTCCTGAAACCGCACATCTCTCCTGAAAGACACTTCTACGTCGTCATGACAGACGTAGACAGTGTTGACCGAAAGGACGGACAGACAGGTGTTAAGACATGGCAAAATGACGTGTTAACATGGAACGACGCTATCGTCTGAAACACAAGTTCAGTTCGACACTCAAGACCGACGAAGATAGAGACTTCCAGAAGAGTTGACGGCCGTAGTAGTAGCAAGGGTGACGGAACAGTACAAGTTGTGGTCATAGGTCAGTACAATTTCTGGTCGTCGTAACGCGACTTAGGAACTTCATCATAGTGAGGGGCAGACTTATATACAAGACTAGAGACACATCAGATACGTACTATACGGCCTGCATAGGTGACGTCACCAGACTTTCTCAGACATCTCGACATGTAAGTATGGCGAAAGAAGAAAAGAAAGATGGTGGGAGTTGAGTGATTGCTATATTTGACATAAAATGTAGGTTTATATCCGCTGACCCACAAAAGAAAAATGAGACGGCATCTCGTGATAACCAAACTATACATTTGTAACAAGAATTTCAACCGATAACTACCTTTGACAAAAAAGTTTCCCGTGAAATCGTATCCTGCGCAGGTGTGAGTGAACTCAGTTTAACGTCGAAAACATGGTCCCATTACAAACAGATCAACACCCAAATAGACAAACAGGTTGTGAACGACCATCAATACCATTGCAACGCACCTTCGCTCTTATTAACGATTTTACTGATATCCCATTTGGTGCAAAGAGTAAGTTGTAAAGTGGTACTATGCCGACCAGGTTCCATCGAGATGTCACAGTTTCATGAAGAATGTGTAATCACCCAAACTTAACCAACTGGTAGAGACCAGACAGTAATAGGAACCAAAACTTGATTTAATATATTGAGAGTTGTTGATAAGTATTACATGACGTAAGGTTCCTGTAAGGACCAATGTAATGTAATGTAACGTAAATCGACTGCGAAAATAGGTTTCGCTGAATGTTATTCACGTAAGCTGGGCTGTTTTATGTTGGAACTTCTTTTGTCTTAGTATATTCATGTAGTCCAAAGTATCTCGGTTTTGTAAAGTTCACGATGAGTTGACCGAAATCTATTCGGTCAGGAAATAATCATATATATTCACGAAACAATCATTAAGATAGCGAGCTTCACCTCAGCTTCTCTACTCAAAAGTCAGACGCGGCCTTCTACACATTCGATAGACGACAGGACTAAAGTTACCCCTCGAGTAAGGTGGTAAAACCTCGGTCCTATC